>NW_006920411.1:983986-1092875 GCF_000344685.1 Gloeophyllum trabeum ATCC 11539 | reverse complement strand
CCAATATCGCGGCGGTATCGTATCTCGCCGTCCAGGGCTACGAAG
Source organism: Gloeophyllum trabeum ATCC 11539 (assembly GCF_000344685.1). Taxonomy (NCBI): domain Eukaryota; kingdom Fungi; phylum Basidiomycota; class Agaricomycetes; order Gloeophyllales; family Gloeophyllaceae; genus Gloeophyllum; species Gloeophyllum trabeum. The sequence continues at coordinate 1,092,830 of NW_006920411.1, read as the reverse complement.
CCATGAACGGGCGGGTATTTCGCGCTGTCTCTCAGACCCTGGCAATGCACAATGCCTGCCGAATCACTCATTTGCCTGCCACGTCTTTTCTTTGCATGCTGGAGATCTCAAGCCCGAAGGCTCTTCCGTTATCTATTGAACTTTCTACCTCAGACTATGCACGTTTCAGGTTTTCATACATACACCCTAGTATCTAGTGTCTAGAATGACTTGTGGACTACAACGGGTGATTTTTGCTGTTTCCTAGAGGCCGGGGCAATAGTCCGGACATGGATCCGACCTTGGCCGATGCCGGTATTTTATCCGGACATAAAGGCGGGGGGGCGCCAAAAAAAGTCCGGACATGACAAAATCAAGTCCTGCACCGGCATCTATCGGTATTTTCAGGGGTCCTAGGATGCAGCGATCGCGTAGGCTTTGGTGTATGGCAAGGTCACATATGCAAACATCGTTACAAGGAAATGCGTGGTGATCCCATATAACTAAACGTGATTTATCACGAAATAGCTGGGAAAGCCAGGCAACAAAAGGAGAATTCCCGACGTCACCGATAACAGTGAAGCAAGTGACAGAACTGTCGCGAAACGCACTCGAAACCTAAAACTGACATCACTCCACGTGACGTGGGAATGAGAAGGGATGCGCGAATTCGCGATTTATTCTTGGGAATCCGCCGCAATAATGTGCTGCCCTGGGCCAGCTGGTAGCCTGCCTTCTTTGCTGATTGCCCTTCCTCCTCCCCGTCACCGTCGTCGACGACGTCCGCGGCCATGTCTGTCCCCTTCCCCGACCGCAACAGTGGTGGCGAAGCCGCGTCCTCTGCGTCCTCTGTCATTCACCTTGTAGAAAAGTCTGGCTATGGCAGCGATTCTACCAGTCCAAGGAGCACCACCGCGCTGATGGCCGTCCCCAGGATACCTAGAAACCAGAGTTCCTTCTATGTACGCTTGCCTGCTTTGCTGTCAGTGGAGCCTGGCTGACTGTAATGCTGCATCGCACAGACAGACTCGCGATATTCCTTTGCTAGCACTGGCTCAAGAGTCACGTCAATTGCCGACAAGGTGAGCTCATATTCAGGCCTCCACGTCAGACCGTACGCTCGCGGCAGGAAAAGAGGGCCTTCGCAGCTGCGCCTAAAGTTGATGTCCGACGTTGGATGATGTCCGAATAGCCGTAGTCACGGTGACGTGCGGCGTTTTGATGGTGTCGCACTCGTCTCCATGTTCGTGCTCCCGGTTGATGGTGGGGGGCACCATCTGCTCTGCGTACTTACGAGGCGGCCAAGGGCGGCCATAATTAATTCCGTCCTTCAAACGATCTCCGGACAGTGGGGTCCGCCAAATGGATCCGGACGGACCGCTGTCGGGTTTTGGGCAACTGATTCTCCTTGGGACACAACCCCATGCTGATCCCTCAGAGAACCATATCTTTTGCATTCCTTTGCCAGCAAGTGCTCCATTGTCTTGAGCACCATCCTATCCTTTCCTCACTATCATGCATTCTCCACGCTCGTTTTCCTCTCTCAATCATGATGATATTTATCCTTCTTCACTGGAGAGACTAACCTACCACCGTCTTCCTTCCCAGTTCACACTATCACAGGACCCGCGCGAGTGGGTTACGCTCGGCGACCTAGCGGAGGAAGATGACGAGCTGCACGCACCGACGCTGCCTTATGCGACCCAGGACGGCAAGAAGGTTGTGAAACCGAAGCCGGAGACGGACCGGCACTATCTCTCGTCGAGAGGTGTCGCGAATCTCGGATGCCTGGTTGTGCTTATTATCGGGGTTCTGGGGCTGTTGTAAGTAGCATTCGGATGATTCTTCGCAGCCGGGACAGATACTGATAGGATCGTAGTGCTGGGTTCCCAATAGCGATGTATGTGACGAAGAGCACACTGTCCAACTTCGGTGCGTTCAACATCGGCGGCATAAACGCCAGTGGGCAGGTAAGCCATCCAACGTCCCTCTTCTCTTCCCTTGTCTAAGTGCCGGATTCAGATCCCAAGTCTGCCAGGCGACTACGGGATCATTGACGCCGAGACACCCAAAGAGGCCTACACGAAGACGTCATGGGCGGACGGGAGCGAGCTGCAGCTCGTCTTCAGTGACGAGTTCAACGTCGATGGACGGACGTTCTGGCCTGGCGACGACCCGTACTGGGAGGCCGTCGACCTGCACTACTGGGAGACGAACAATATTGAGTGGTACAGTCCGGATCAGATAACGACGCAGGATGGTAGTCTTGTTATTACGCTGGAGCGGAAGGCGAGCCATAATTTAAACTACCAGGGAGGTGAGTGACCGAGTTGGCAAGTGGGTATATGCGCTTTGCTAATTTCAGGATGTAGGGATGATGTCGACGTGGAACAAATTTTGTTTCACGGGGGGATACATCGAGACGAACGTTGAGCTTCCGGGTGTAAACAATGTTGTCGGTCTGTGGCCTGCCATTTGGACGATGGGCAATCTGGGAAGAGCGGGGTATGGTGCGAGTCTCGAAGGCCTGGTGCGTGTCTATATGCGTGAATATCGCGAGTACGTCCCGTTCATGCTTCGTCGCTGTATAGTGGCCATACACCTACGATGCCTGTGACGTCGGCACGGTAGCCAACCAGTCCATCAACGGACAACCGGTTGCCGCCACGATTAATGGGGACCAGGGAAAGGGTGGCGTTCTGTCGTACCTACCCGGCCAGAGGCTTTCGCGGTGTACGTGTCCAGGGGAGAGCCATCCAGGGCCGAAGCACTCGGATGGGACATTTGTGGGACGGGCGGCGCCGGAGATTGATGTCTTCGAGGCGCAGATCACCGGGACGCCGTTGGTTGCGCAGGTTTCGCAATCCGCACAGTGGGCGGTGAGTGCTTAGGCTTTCATGGTCTATAATCACTCACACTCACTCGTACTGTATTTCTAGCCTTTCAATGCGGGGTACATCTGGGCGAATACGTCCGAGAACGAGGTTATCGTGGACCCGTCGATCAGCCAGCAGAATTCGTTCATTGGCAGTGCGACGCAGCAGGCGACGTCTGTCGTTACGGCGACCAACCAGGTGTGCTATGAGTATGAGCAGGGGTGTTATTCGATATACGGGTTTGAGGTCGGTGGCGCGTTCTATCCGATGATGTGATGTGATGGTGATGCCTGATGACTTTTTTGCGTCGGTGTAGTACAAGCCAGGGTTCGATGACGCTGTGAGTGATATCCCGTCAGGCTCTAGAGTCAGGTACTGATGGATTTATGTGGCAGTATATCACTTGGATATCGGACAACAAGATATCGTGGACTCTGAACGTCGCGGGTTTGGGGCCGGACGCGGCCACGGAAATCTCTGCTCGACCAGTGCCGCAAGAGCCCATGGTCAGTCAACATTTATGGGTGTATGCACGCTGTAAAGTTGCTAACGTGTCCAATTTGTAGTATATCATCATGAACCTTGGCATGTCAACCAACTTCGGGGATGTCGATCTAGAGCATCTGCCGTTCCCGGTGCATATGCGTGTTGATTATATTCGTGTTTACCAGAGAAAAGATTCGATCAACATCGGATGTGACCCGAAGGATTTCCCGACACAGAAGTATATCAACGAGTGCGTAGTTTCGTTGATCTTTTGGTGAATTGGGAAGTGACCAAGTTGGATGTTAGGTACCTGCCTGCGTACGCAAACCCGAACTTGACGACCTGGAGAGGCGACTTTGGCCAACCGTGGCCGAAGAACTCCTGGTTGGGCGAATGCTGATAAGTTCCGATACACTCCTGCCTCGACGCTCGACATAGACTTGCATTTCCCTCACCATCCTCACCTTCTCCTGCGCGCCTTGGCTACGCTGTACAAATGTATGACCAAAACCCGGCTCTCGACTGTCGGGATGCAACATACGGCATGGGCATTCGAACTGACGGATCGCGACTCGACTGCTCCTCTACTCATCCTCCGCCACTCCGCGGCGGTCATCCACGACTTTGATATGACTTAGACATCTGCATTATCCCTTCTGGCGGTGCTTCTCGACCACCACACGCTTCACATCTCGATGCTGCCCCCCTTCCCGGCGCTTGCTCCCTATTCCCGATCAACACCCCGTCTGCGCTTTCCATCAGGGATCCATCATCATAAAGATGGAATCACGAAGGTAGCGCAGCAAGCCCTGTCCTTGATGGATGCATCCCGCCATCCACCCTGCATAATACCCAACACCTTCGACGACTCTTCCATGCATTAACTTAATACATTAAGCTATTCCCTGTAATCCAGCGTGGACTGCAGATCATTCCCTTCATGTAACACTAGGCCACCTTTGTCCATACCGCATTGTTTTCGTGCTCTGTTCTTCCTTCATACACGTTGTACGTGCGAGGGCCGGTTATAATATCTGGACGTTGACAACGCCGCTGGGGGTTAACAGACTTTCTCCTCTGTCGCTGTGACCACATCATGTCATTCACATCGTCCGTGGCAGTCACAATATACTCATAGATTTCATGATATCCTGCTGTTGCTGCCACCATGGTTCTGGTGAAGTTGGACCGATATCCCGCCAACCACGATGGCCACTTCATGAAGGAGATCCACAGTAAAAGTACAGAGGTGTAAAAGATATACTACAAATCTATCATGCGACATATCAGAATGCTGAGCTACAAGATACTAACGTGTGCGAATACTGTACGATTGCCTTGCTTATATGATATGGACTGGAGACTGTAACGATCCATGCTGGAGGAAGAGCCATGGGGTGTCGTGACGATCAGAAGGAAACGGGAAAAACACAGCTATGCACGCCTTCTATACGCGGAGAACCACGGCGTGCCGATCAGGGGAGGGTCGATCGCGAGCTTCAGGTAGCAGGCACCTGCTGCCTGCCATGCCCGAAGGACATCCACCCATCCTCCTTCGCCTGGACGAACACCCCGTCGCGCGGCGGTCCATCCGGCAAAAACTGGGCGAGGCCGACATCCTTGCTGACCTTCTCCCCGTCACCGTGGGCAGGCTTCTCTCCTGCTTCTGCAAGCTTATCTTGCGCCTGCGCCTCCCTCGCGCGGATCCCCGCGCACACCTTCGGGTCGAACCACGGCGGCGGGTCGAGCCCCGCCTCCACCTGCGCCTTCACATACTCGTACAGCACCGGGTGCGTCAGGCCCTCGTGGGGCAGCAAGTTCATGATCTCGTCCAGGCTCAGCTGGTTGCCCGGCGCGCGGTGGCGCTCCTTCTGGGTATAGGATTGATGACTTTGGGTATGATAATGCGATTGTGCCTGGGGTATCTGGTTATATGCATTGCGTCTGATATTTTCGTCCTTTACTTGCGGAGGTGGTGTCGACGATGGACTCGAATGCGATCGCTGATTCGTTGTGTAGATAGGACTATGGACGGAAGATGCGGCTGGAGATGGGCGTGAAGGTGAATACAGATGGCGATTGAGATCGTGGTTATATGCGGTATTGTTGGGGAGCAGCTGCGGTCCGTTCGAGGGACTGCCGGCAGGCTGACGGGGCCGAGGGATCTGACTATGAAGCGGAGACGGAGGATGATGCATATACAGCTGTTGAGTAGCAGGCGACGAGTCGCGACGCAGCGGAACGCGATACCTGATAGCGGGTGCAGGAGATTGCTGCTTCGACCCCGCCTGCCCATGGTGCACCCGCCTTGCGCCCTGCTCGGGGTGAGGCACAGCGAACCTAGGATCAAAGTAATCCTCAGGCACCACTTGATGCCGTCCAAGGGGACTCGCCCCTCCCGCCTGAGCAGCAGGACGACCGCGCCCCTGCTCACTCGTTGGCCTCGAGCAAGTCCCATAGCTCCCTCTCTCCTCCCGCGCACGCCCAACGGGACTCCTCGGCGACCTCCCCTCCCCAAACACAATCTCTCGACTCACCCACCCACTCCCCTGGTCAGACGCCCGCGCACTCGCAGTGCCCCTCCCCTTCGGCGGGGGCGGCACCGGCGCACCCTCCTCGTCAGCCATCATCCGCCGCATCAGCTCCGGCAGATCGCACCTCATATCCGAGCGCGACATCGAGCTCATTGTCAGCGGCTTCGTCGGTGTCGTAGGCGACTCGGGCGACGGCCCGCACAGAGAAGACGCCAGCGAGGGGGCGGAAAACAAGGGGGGTAGTGGATCGCGACGCGTGGTATTGCCAAAGGCCCCTGTATGCGGGTGAAAATGAACCTGTGGGTTGAGGATAAGAGACGAGGGTCGATGGGAGGACGAGCTGCTGGTGCGAGCTGAGGCGGAAGCAGTTTTGACTCGCTGAGTTTCTACTTGACTGCGCTGCGATTCGGGGTGGTGGTGACCGTGGTGTCGCTGGGATACGGCAGCATCAGATGCCGCAGGATAATGAGCGCCTGGTGCCTTCCCCGGACAGACGTCATGGCCAGATTGGGACCCCTGTTGATGAGGGTGCGCTTCGAGACTTTGCTGGGGGAGAGCCTTCGAAGCCGGGCCGGCACTTGCTAGCTGAAGTCCACCATGGATAGATTTGGTCGTAATTTTAGCGAATGCAGGGGCAGAAAGTATGAGTTCCTCTGTAGGAACGCGGACACGAACTTGCACCACTGGCTCCACGCAATCGAGGGTGGACGACGCAGCGTTTTCAATGCTGAAATTGTCCTGCTCCATAGGCAGGGACTGCAGCCACTTGGTCACCTGCAAGGGTAAGATCGGCTCCGGCTTCATCGAGAGTCCGCGCTCGGGTGTCCTAGAAAGCGGGGCGGGCATGGAGGGAATGCGTGCATCCTTGCTGCGACGTTCTTCCCGTCCGCGACCTCTCACCAGTGCGTTGGGTTTATCGTCCTTGCGCGATACAGCACGGCCACGAGTCGGACTCTTCGACTGAGAGTTCTCGGGCTCGTCTGGCGCCAGCGCCCAATTGGGCTTATCGGATGAATGCGCAGACGCAGATCTTGAGACCTGACCGGCGTCGCGACCTACAGACGGATGTGTTCGGGGGATTGAATCCGTCCTCTTTACGGGCCGAGCGACGCCGGTCTCGTTCGAGGACGGCGTGCGCGATTTCGAGGGCCTCGGGGAGCGGATCGGTAGAGACAAGATGGCAGAGGCATGCTGCGGAAAATAGGCCGCTAACTGATAGCATACACCCATACATCAGTACATGCCTGACACGAAAACAAAGCGACGAACATTTGTGGCTTCCGCGTAGGTTGTAGGGAGGCAGATGTGCCTAGACGCTAGAAAATCCAGCGCATCTCTGCGCGCTGCTTCCCGGTCAAGAGGCTGGAACAATGACGAGACTGAGTCTTTGCCCCCGAGAATAAGACCCGGCAACAATGACGCTCACCTCGTCGTTTGTTGCTCCGGTTGATGAAACACTGTCTTTGGAAAGGGCCTAAGGAACGCGTTGAGCGGGAATGAAGTCCAAGAAAGGCGAGAGAATGGACGGACCGACTCCGGCTTATCGCCCCTTCCGGAGGCCTCGACCTCAGCGTCTACATCTGACAGGCTCTCGTCATCGGGCACGAGCGTGCAGATGCTGCTGCACGAGCTGGACGGGCGCAGAGGACTGTGGCTGGCGTCGACGTCGTCTTGGAGGGACATTGGGCAGGAGATGAAAGGGAGAGGCAAGCGCAAAGGACGGGCGAGTTCGAACGTTGTTGTAAGTGCCGATCGGCGAGGGTGGCGGCAGACGAATGCAGCGCGCAGTGCGCCGGATTCGAGATCCGCAGGGGGGCGAGAGAAAGCGGAAGGCAAGGGAACTGGCGGTATGTCACTACCGCGTCTTCTTTCGCTCAGAATGGCATTCCGGCTTCTGCTTTCGGCAGCCTGGCATCCTCGTTCAAGTTGGCGCTCACCGATGCAGGCGGCCGACGCCAGAAACTGTCAGACAAACGTCGTCGTCGAATGCGGCCTGCCGTGAGACGGCAGCAAGCAGAGCGATCCATGAGACTGTGCCCCATTTCGCGTGCTGACAGTTGCGGCAGATTGTCGCATATATATCATCTGTATTAGCTCGTCCAGTCTGATGTGTGGCCCTGTGCAGCGAGGCTGGAAGCAAAGTTGATATGAAGCTGTTGGCGGAGTGGAGCTGCGAGAATCCCGCGGCTGTTGCCGGCGGCAGATGCGGCAAACCCGACGCCTGCCCGATATGGCAAGAGGCGGGATGCATGCTTGTCTGAGACTAGTTTCGCACTGTTCACAATCTCTGACACGTATCCTCGAGGCCGGCCCTCGTTTCGAACCCTTGCACCTCATCCAACATGGAAGCCTCGCGCCAGCCGCCGTCGGAGCCGTCGCCGGTCTGGGACACGCTCAACATCGACCTCGTCGTCAAAGTGCTTTCGCACACCCTCTTCGGTATGGCTCGCTAGCGTATGCAATGCATGCGTCCGCGCTGACACATGCGCCTGCAGGTCCCTTCTTCCTCACATTCATCCCCATCTTCTACTGGTCCTTGGGATACAGCCCCTCTGGCACCATCATCGTTTCCTCGACAGCCTACTGTCTCGCAGTAGCGCTATTCTGTATGTACTCCGCAACTGCATCAGGTCAGTTTCACTAATACAACGTAGGGTTCGTGAAATGGTACTCCCGTCTGTATGCCAACAACGCGAGTCTGTTCTTCGCCCCCGCGCCCCTCGACTGGAGTGAGCAGCTTGTCGTCATCACTGGAGGTACGGTCGTTATAAGCCTCACCGTTGTCTGTGACTTACCATTGTATCAGGTGCATCCGGTATCGGCGAGCTCATCGCCAACACGCTCGCTGTGCGAAACGTCACCGTCGTAGTCCTCGACGTCAAGCCAATCGTCACCGAGAACTGTGCGTGCTGCTAACCTAGACTGCGCATTTGTCCCGTGCCAACACCGTCGCAGATAACATCGCCTTCTACAAATGCGACGTATCCAAATGGGACGAGGTGGAAGCCGTATCGAAGAAAGTTATCGAAGAGGTGCGTTGCCCTCGACGAGTTCCAGAACGCTAAGCCTGACGACCGAGTGCACAAGCTGGGCCACCCGACCATCCTCATCAACAACGCAGGCGTTGTCCAGGGCAAACTCATCCTTGATCTCAGTCCGGAGGATATCAAGCAGTGAGTAAAGTCGCAGTGCCCCTGAAAGATTCTCGCTATATTATTCCCTGTGCTCTTAGAACCTTCGACACCAACGTCCTCGCCCACTTCTGGACGCTCAAGGCCTTCCTCCCGGAAATGATCAAGCAAAAGAAAGGGCACGTCGTCACCGTCTCCTCCGTCATGTCCCAAGTCGGCTGCGCCCAAATGTGTACGTCCCCCTCTCCTCCCTCTAATCATAACTATAAACATTAACCCCGCCCCCTCCAAAGCCGACTACTCTGCCTCCAAAGCCGCGCTGCAGACCCTCCACGCCTCCCTCCGCGCCGAGCTCGACACCCACTACGCCGCGCCCTCCGTGCGCACCACCCTCCTCCTCCTGGGACACACCCACACCCCGCTCTTCTCCACCACGCGCCTCCCGCCGCCGCAATCCCCGCTCGCGCGCCTGCCCTTCCTCTACCACTTCCTCTTCCCCTCGCTGCACCCCGTCGACGTCGCCAAGGCCGTCATCCGCGCGCTCGACGAGCAGCACAGCGTCACGCTCTGCCTGCCGTGGTACGTCAACTTTGTCGGGGTGGCGCGGGAGACGCTGCCGAGCTTTGGGTGGGCGTTTTGCAAGTGGGTGACGGGCGCGGATTGGGCGATGAGCGGGTTCGTGAAGGTGAGCGGCCGGAGGCCGGAGGAGGGGAAGGGGGAGAAGAGGGGGCTGTGAGTGCAAAGTGTCGTTGTACGTCTGCGTGCTTGTGGATTACATTCGTTTGGGTATCGGTAAAATGCGACTTTTCGCGCCTAGTGGAGGACACGGCACTGAACACGGCTACTAGTCTGAAAGCCACATTCCGGAGCGAATTGCAGATTCCTGATCGTGACTTTTATGGTTGCCGTCGATGGTTTGCACACTCACCTACCTCGACGTTCGCAAGATGCCGCGCTTCCCGCTCGGTGCTGGTTGTCACTAAGATCCCTCCAGGCAAACGTATTCATTGGTACTCGTACATGCCGAAGATATGTAGTCGCTGCCGAAACCTTCAAGTTGCTCTTGAGAGGAGTCGCAACCTGCCCGACGATTGCTGCCTAGCCCATTGCTTTGATTGTTCTCGACCTTCCCCGTCCTATCTGCCGAGAGCTCATAAGGATAGGTCATGGGCCAGTCAAAACGAACGCTAAATGCTGCTACACGTAAAAGGAGACGCCAGCGTCCATCCTTGCCGTCTGCATAGCTGCGAAGTTTGCTTTTCTGACCTCAGACTTGGCTTCGGGACGTTCTGCGCACTCCAGACCGCTGCTCCTCGCCGTTCCCGTTGCCAATGCAAGGTTGACTCTGGACATAATAAAACGCTGCGTCGCCGGACCGGGAATCCTTATAGCACGCTCACTCATCGTGCGCCAGGGCTTGATCCATGATGAGTGAGCGTGTCAAAGGGTCACCGTCGCGGGACGTGCCAACCCTCCAATCGTGTGCTACGGTATACCTCCGAGGCTATATATGTCATACTGATGGCTGACTGGGATGGCTCGAATACAGCGGGATATCGACAGTTTTGACAGGTCCCGTTGTGGCTGCACCCTCCTGTTGGTCCAGGATGACACAGCATCGCGTGCATCCAGTACCTTTCTTGCTCATCATCCAAAGTTGTCCCGCTCAAAGTTGTGGATGCGGCGGTGGGGGATGATCATGATATCATGGATTAATCATAAACATGATGGGGCCAAGGGGTGGGACGAGACAAGACGCGGACTTGGGCCTGCTTTCCTGGATTCCAAGCCGCCGAGCAGCACGAATGCAGAGGGCTTAGGGGCGATAAGCCCGCTGACCTCCGATCATAACTCCGATATTCGTCGACGGCCCTCCAGTAGTGAGACTAGAACAGAACACAGCCCGGCCAGTGTATGTTCTTGATCATCGGACGTCGTATAAACAGACTACATCTCCCGATCAATGCTGACCGCTGAGGTACGCACTGGAACAATCCCCCATACAAAGGGCCGAACGTGGCGGGGCGGTGACTCGGACAAGAGTAAGTTTCGCACTTGGAAGACACGGGCCCTTTTCGAGTCACCCGTAGCATCCCGATCGTACGTACTATATTATGCACGCGTCCGAACCCAGATGGCGCCACACCCCGCCATCCTATTCTGCGCTATCGCAAGGCAGTTGCAATATAAGGCCCGTACACTACACCGTTTAAATGTACGCTGCGCGTTGTCCGTGGCATTGTGCTCGCCGTCAGATTGCTCACCTGTACGACCTCCCCCTCAGACGTACCACATGTCTCCATCTCGACGCCCATACTACAGTCCCAGCATGAGGAGGGGGTTGGAGTGCATACCCGAGAACGTATATGAGGAGTCCGATCAGCCTTTGGCGGGGCCCTCTCGCTACAACGTCCCGATACCGCGCAAGGCTCAGAGAAGTACACCACCTACCTATGCTACACCCACCATCCGCGCCGCTAGTCGTTCAGACACCCGAACGTTTGGTGGCCGCATAAACGTCCCACAAATCATTGTTACCCGCGCACAATCCCCCTCTCCCGCGCCGTCTTACCTCAGCATCCCACCTTCGAAACCGACCCAAGATCGCACTCTTCTGACTACCCCAGATGCTGGGCGGCTCTCTTCGCGGGACAATGTGCCACACAAACGAGACGAGGATCGTTGGATACGCGTCGAGTCGAAGGGGGGGAAGAGCAACCGCAACAGCACGCGGAAAGTTCCGCTGATAACACCGCAGGCGGATATGGGGACCTGCCGACGAACGCACAGGCATCCTGTGACAGTGAGCATAGTCCCAGTCGACTCTGACGATGACGAGTAAGGTGTCTGCGAGTGGGGAGGGGGGCGTCGAGGAGTCGGGCGGGGGTTCAGGTGGGGGTCGCATTCCGCATTGTAACATATTATTCCATTAGTCTACCATTACGATCGTCACGCTGCGCACAGTATTGTATCAGTATCATAAGTCTCCAGGATAATTTATGTATCACGCACCTCTCTCGTACTGCCGGTGTTCCTAATTTAATTCACTGTCTCGGTCAGTCAACGGTCACAGAGGCTGATAACGGTCATCGAGCTGTAAGATATCTGCTCGCTAGGAACAGACGGGCATAGACGTCGATAGGAACATAGACGGTAGTTTCCGTCTCCTACTTGGCACCGGCTGGTTTTTTGTTGCTCCCGCACAGGATAGAAGTCGCCCTGTGCATCCGAGTCATGGTTAACGTCAGTCATCGCATTGGAATGAGGGGTTACGTTAGCCTTGGGAGGGTCTTCACCCGCTCGGAGTGCGTCATATCACGATCGTATTCACCTTTAGGAGTCGAGCATCGAACATCAGTCGTTGTCGCGAGGAGGTTCAGAGGATGATGGCCAACGGCAGGATGGCGCGACAGCCTGCTGGAAAGGCAATCAGACCGCAAATCCAGCAGCCGCGTTCGCCATTACGTCTCCTGCCTGGCGATTACTAGGTTTAATTCAAGTCAAGCCGAGGAGTATCATGCTGATGTAGCGTACGAACCTTGACCTTATAGGCAGCTGATACATGAATCTAGCCAGAGTGGTTGCAAGAAGGGCGTAAGTAGGATTGCCTCACCGTGCGCGTAGAACTCCTCCGCGGACGTTTCTCAGAGGAAAGGAAAGGACAAGGACATGAAGATACCATGCTAGGACATGATGCTCCGATAATGGTTAAAGGGATTTCGTAGAACGCTCGCCTTATCGCGTAGTGGACTGGGGGTGCTTCTACCTGAGTTGAGGCTTCGCCTCCTAGCCTCTCACTGCATCAGTGATGGTTCGGTACTAACAAGGATGATAGACTGCGCGCCCACGGCCGCTAGTGCCATCCGCGAGTGCACCTTAGACGCCATTGCACCCGATATTAGCCATGTCTGATCGTGGCGACTACGCAAAATAAGCGGAGCCTGCGCTATGAACAAAAATACCGCTGGGGAAAATATGGCCCGTAGACCAGGGCCTTGTCCATCTGGATCTCCAGCGAAAGCCCCCGGCTCGATAGCTGCTGAAAAAGACGGGATCAGAACCCGCCGAGGTTAGCCTCCCGGCGCCACGATTCCTATTCCTGCATAGTCCCAGTCTGCGCCATACGGCCGGCGTGGCGTTCCGTATGCACGTTCCACCGTTCGCGGTACGCCGATGTCCAGGAGCCTCTGAGAGCTTGTGGTTGCTTCCTTCCTAGCGTAGTAGCAGAAGCAGCTGAAGTCATCGGACCAGCGTCAGCGGACAGGGAAGCCCAGGATGCAGACTGAGATACCAGGAGCATCATCGGCGTAACCTGGCCTAACCCAATATGAGGAGGGAGAAGGGGAGAACGACAGGGAGAAGACTTGGGTATGCCTCCGGTTGGCGATACCGCCGGCTTCCGCGAGTTCCTTATCGAGCGAGTGTTTCTGGTGTAGCATCATTGACTAGCGTCCACTTACGCTGTTGCACGGTTGCAGGCATGGCATTAGCCCTGATTGAAGGGTCAGCTGGAGCGCGACTCGGGTGGCGTTGATGGGCTGTCTTTTCGCACCAAGGTGGGGAAAGAAAAGGCAGCATCCGAGGAGTTCCACGTCATTCCTAAGATTCTGAATTCTGGATCTTCTAGCAGGATGGAAACGAAGCCGGAAGGTGAAGGTAAACCCGTACGGGAGCCATGTCCCACTAGTGATCTCCAGTACGCTATTGCAGCACTGAACCAAGAATAACGAGGATAGGCGTGATTATGATCTGGTTGTGGCACCGGAACGAGTCTAACATGCGAAATGAATTCTTGCAAAGGATCGCATGTGGGACCCCAGGGATCGCGACGGTGTCATGGACCTGGTGCGGTTAGTCCCACCTTTCCCACCCACCGGCTTTCCGATTCCCCAAGAATCGGTAGTATCTTCAGTGGATAGCACTCTCTGGCGTGCCTGGTGGTACCTATCAACAGGGGCTATTTCTCCAAAGGGAGACTCCCCCGGCCACAATTTCTTTTCCTGTCTATGTGGCGATCGGTATGTCTGACGCGTGCGGCGGCCTGCTCCTAATGTAAAATGTGTATAGCCATGTAAGTATTGTATTTTCTGCCCATGGAACATTCAGATCTGGGTGAAAGTATGACATTTTGACATATCTATAAGCAATTGAGTAGCACTACTTTTGGGACCGGTTGGTTACAGCTAACGACAAAACGATAGACTCGCAGAAATTCTGGGATGGAGTACGGATGATAGAGAAGACACCAAATACGGTAGGACGCCATGCTTGGAAGTTGGAGCACGGACATGGCCGGGGATGTGGACTGGGAGACCGGTCCACGCTATCATATTCGTGTTGACAGGGACCTTCTATGTCACCGAGACTCCATCCTGTAAATTCAGAGGAATATCTATCATTTTGTTGTTAGCTGTAATGTTCATTTTGTGGTCCACACAAGGGGTGCGAGAGAGCTGCCAGTCGGAGACTGGCAGCGAACGAGCACCAAGTGGACATCGCAGTCGATGTATGATACAAATAGTGAATTTAGTCGTGCATGCCGCGCAGCGCCTAGTACAATACAGCCTGGAGGGTGATAGACATATTTACTTTCTACCTCACAGGGGAATCGTTCCCTGGCGTGCCGCGCAGCGCCGAGAATCCCCAAGTGAAGCTTGAAGCCGTGGCTGTAGGGGAGAAAGATGGGCTTTGGGCGCCGATTATACATGCGTTCTGGACCGTGTCCTCGACGTGCATCACCAACGTGCTCACCGTCAATGGTCATCCACATGCTGCTGGAATCAAGGAAGCCCGTCAATAATGCCATTTGAGTCAAGCCGAGTCACCGTATCGTCAGTCAGAATGCGCAGACAGCCCACGGCCAGACCACTCTGACTTTACTAGTACTTGCCGCGATCATAGTGCCACAGGCCTGCCTCACCCATCTCCCCCCTCGAGGGAGAGGGAGGGGTCAGACACCATGGCCAAGTATACTCGATTGCGTCAACAAATCGGGTTACGCGGTCATGGTTTAGCAAGAGAACCGTCCGTCGAGTCTCTTTGTAGCTATTAGGACATAAAGTATCTGGGGTCCCCAATGCCGAAGGAGAGATAACTGCGGCAGGCGACCATAGGAAAGATCGAGATAACACGGGAGGAGGAATGTCTGATGATGGGAGTCTTGGTGGGTGACTCGAAAGGACAAGAAGACGGCCGGGAGACCGCAAAAGGGGCTCAAATGGACGCGATTGGAATGATCCGCCGACGAAAGTCACCATCGATACGTATGCTGGTTCCCTTGGAGGGCAGAGCGAGGAACCGAGAGAACAGACGTAAAATCCGGCGGAAGAAGAGTGGGAACGATACGGAGAATGCAGGATGTAGGGTACCGTTAACGAGGGAAACGCAGAGACAACGAGGGGGTACACGAGACATAGACAAGTGATTGAATTGGTGTGAAGGGCTGACAACGTTGTAGTGGGACTAGACGGTTCTATAGTCCCACTATAGTCGCGACTAGTGGGGTCTACGGTGGATTTGTAGTGTCCATAATAGACCGCTCTAGTGACGTCGCCGGGCGTCGGGCCGGCTTCTTGATGGGACCCTGTTGTGGGTGGCCGATCGCGTTCAGAATTGATGTTTTCCTTCAAAGTCCCCCTGAGTTTTCTTTTATTTATCATTTTCTTCCTTTCGTACATATTCCCCCTCCCGTCGCCTTCGGGCTGCCCTCCCTCCCTCTCCCGTCATGTCCCCGAACGACCCTATGCAGGTCACCATATCCCTCCTCCCCGTCCAGCTCGCGCTCGTACACATCCCCCGCTCGAGACTCGCCGACTATACCCACCCCGTCGTCAAGCAGCTGCTCAAGCCGAACCCTATATACCTCAACGTTACTTGTAATGACATTGAGCTCAGTCTTTTCGGGGACTGGAGCATGAACGCGGACTTCTCCTCGGTCAGGAGGAGGTCACGGAAGACCAGGGCACTGGAGGACATCGAGGTGTCGGAGGAGCCATGGAGTGTCCTGCAGATCGACTCTCACTCTGACTCTGGTGCGTCCGTCTCGGTCTAGTCAGAGTCAAACTATACCTACGGTCAACCCCAGACAACTCAGGTGCTCGGGTACACGAGCTCTCGCGACCCCTGGCGTCCGCTGGAATCTCCATCCTTTATCAGTCGTCCTATACCTCCGACTTTCTCCTTGTTCGGTCGTCCCGAATCAAAACAGTGATGCGCCTCCTGAGCGGTTCAGGCTTTGACCTCTACACCGAGGATACCGAGAACCTCACCAATGGCATGAGCCCTATCGTCAGCCCCACGGGCCGCGATGACGACGGGGATGAAGCCGACGACTTCAACGAGGATCGACCAATGGGTGACTTGATCCGCAGTGGTACCGGTGCCGTCCTCACGAGGACAAGAAGCAGCACGGATGCCTCACTGCGCAGTATGGCCTCCCTGATCAGGGACAGACATCCGTCCACCTCCCCGTCCATTTCACCTGCTGCTTCGCTCTCGCCGCTGAACCCTCTCTCCCCAGAGCCGACTTCCGTACCCTCTCGACCCCCTCCCGCCAGCCGCACATCATCGCACTCCCCTGCAGCGACCGACGTGCAGATCCTGGACCCAGACTTAACATGTGTCGGCTTAGCTGACGATGCTGCAGAGACGTGGACGCTCAAGATAGTGAAGCTCGTCGCGTACCCGGATCTGATACCCGGCGTCGTCGCTCGGAAGTCTGTCTCCGAGGAGGCGAAGCGCGCGCTGAAGCTCCACGGTCGTTTGCAGGACTCTGAATCGCCCTCGCCAACATCCTCTCCCGCAGACAGCTCGTCATCTGACGAAGATGAGGACGACGAGCCTTATTTCGGGACCAGGAATAGGAACCACTCTGTATCTGAGTCGTCGTTGGCGTCTTCCATGTCCCCTACGTCTGAGGAGGAAGAGTGCATAGCCAGTCCAATCGAACTCGACGATGGGGATGTCAAGGCCGAGTTGGAGACGGAACATATTGAAACTGCACCCGCGGATCCTACTTCGACTCCTCATATCCCCGTCTCCTCGCTCCCTCCGGCAGCCTCTCCTCGCAAGCCGAGGTCGTCTAAATCTCCCTTTGACAGTACAGCTCCGATTCCATTCTTCTCGTTCACTCGGACGCAGGAGTCGTCGTCTCTCACGACAGACGTTAGCGTCCTTGCGCAGCTGTTCCCAGCTCCTGAACGGCACATGGTCATCTGCAGCGGAGAGCTGGACGTAGCCGATCATCCTGTTCCCCCGTCGTTTGAGGATGCAGAGGACGAGGACGAGCAGGCATCGCCGGAGGCGTCGTCTCTCATGAAATGCCTCCAGATCGACTTGAGGAAATACGGGCTCGACAAGCATGGCCTGGTGAACCGATTCTCAAGGGTGTTGGATGAGAATGGCGTGAACCACATGTATAGCAGTACTTTCATGAGTGCTAATTTGCTGGTGCGTGTTGTCCGGCGACCATTCGAACGTGACTGTAGTCTAACGTTCTCAACCCGCCTTTCCTAGCTCGATAAAAGCAATGCTAAGCGTGCTCAGGCGCTGTTGCGGAGCTGTTAGGGTTGCGTTGGATTCAGATCTCGCGGTGTCGGCGTCGTCCACGCTACCTCGACATGACCTTGGCTCGGCAGTTCCGATAGCTCAAAACTCGCAGTTCAAGACACGACATCCTCCACGACCGGCTACGATGGACGTTACGACGGGCATCCATTCAGACAAGACCTTCCTTGTACATATCCGGGCCGCACGCAACTGTACTCAAAATTTCCTTCTTGGATCTTGGATCATACCCCACCCGCAAAATATGTTGTCCAACTACTATTGTACCACTAGTTGTTCCCGATACCTCACCCACCCACCCACCCCCCATTCGAAAATACTCTTCACGTTACATTTGACTACATTCTCCCTGCATCTTCTCTTCCTCCGTTCTTCATCACCCTGCATTATGATTCGCATTCGGTCCCGTCCATCTATCCATCCCGTCCAATCTTGGTCTTGACTTATTTGCTTCGGTTTCGCGGTACATATCTTTTCTTGGATCTTCCATACACACACGGGGCTCTGGTTTGACATCGCACGCATATACATCTCCACCAATGTATCAATCACACTGGCAGCCTCTACATACTGGACTTCCCGCGAATGTCTATGTATCTTCATGAGCTGAATCAATCTATGTAATCTGAATCTCATCCTAATTTCATCCTCGAATACATACAGGGCCGCTTGGGGAGGAAAGATGGTCCCGGGGACGGAGCTCGGATGCGCTGATAAGAGGCCGGGAGAATGAGGAAGCTAGCCGGAGGAAACGGGGAAGCGGCGGGAATTCCATGGGTGGTTAGATAACGCTCGCGGGTCCGAGGCCATACTGTCCGACGGCGACCAAGGCGCACGGAACGGGCGTAGTGATCCCGAGCGCCCGGGAACAGGGGCGCGCCGCGCATGGATTGTGAAACAGGCTGGTGCATGTTCGACACGCCGTCGGGGCTCCGTTCCAGGAGGACAATGGAGTGATGGTGTCGGCTATCCGAGCTCTTGAGCGGCGGTCAGAAATTCCAGCCTGAATTGTACACCGAAGAAACCCCGCCGAGCAGAGTATCATCTGGTATCATCGACCCATCGGGGACTATACGCCTCACCGAGCTCTGTTGGAAAAGGAGACGTCAGATGACGGCACAAAGTGTTCTGTATGAGTGTTCCTCGAGCCGGGGGCTTCGTGGCGTGTACGTGCGAAAATACCGTTCGCCAACGGTAGAGATCCTCGGAGGTGCTGCCGCGAATGTGCCCCAGCGATCTCACGGATTCGTCCCCATGCTTCCGTGGCAGGAACAATGCGCGTCATTCAAGCCAAGGAAACATGTGAATGGATCCTCCTCGAAGGTTTATTGCTGGAAGTTATCCCATATAACGGAGCTCGGAGGTGCTGAGTGTGGAACGCATCAGGACATCATACAGAGGGAACATAACGCACTAGGCGGAAGTGGGTGAGGTCCCTGAGGGAGATAAAGGTAGCAGCTATGCCCCATAACTCCTTCCCGAAGTAGCGGTTATTTCTCCACTGGTAAGTCTTCCCGTTTGAAGCTATCTGACGTAGTCGGATCGTCATTAAAGACCGAACAGGTCAGGATCTGCATCGTCGTAGGTATGTTCAGCCATTTGAATAGCAGGTACCTGCCTCCCCTGGATTCCGAATGGTCGACGTAGATAGGGTATCTGGCGCCGAACGGCGAAGCAGCACATAGCCTTCTGACCTAAGTTCCTCCGTCCATTGACTCTTGCCGCGATGATGCAGTGTCATGGATTCAAGAATCGGCAGAAAACGCGAGCTAGTGCAAAGCGAGGGTTTCGATGGCACACGAAGAAGGAAGAGAGGGAACTGCAGGAAAGCGAGAGACGCGTTCTGCTTTATTGACGCGTTTGTTTGGTTGTGTGTGACTTGTGACTTGTGAGCCCAACTTGAACTTCTTGAACGATCGGTCATGTGACCGCAGCGCGCGTTGTCGCGATCGTGCTTCGTTCTGACCGCCACCGACGCTGCTTCTGCAAGTACCATCGATAGCCTGTTCTGTGGCAAGCAAGGACTCGCTGCTCTGTCTCTCTTTCCGTCTTCCAGCCTGGGTGGATATCATGCTTGGAACGAGGACAAAACAAGTGACGGCGTATGGCAGGAGAGGGCAAAGGATCGTGAGCGTCTCCGACCGGCGCAGCGCAGACTGGGATGAAGGAAGAGTCTATAATATTGTGCCAGACGCACCAAAGGCCACTCGATATATAGAGCTACACAGTTCTTCATCCAAGAGTTCTCCCCGAGCGAAACGGGTCCAGAAGACAGCAAAACAGCTCTCTCCCATGAGCTCGTCGCCTTCGCCTGTGGTTGCTGCGAAGGTGATCAGGAAGCGGCAAGTCTCCAGGCAAATTAAGGCTTCACCGAAAGCTGTCACCACATCCAAAGCAGCCAGTCCTCGACCACCGCTCGCCTCAGTACCCCCGAACTCTCCTGCATTTTATGCCGGTACGAAGAAGAAGGCCAGTGTAGCAGGCTCGAAACGGCTTCCCCCGAAGCCTCAGAAGCCTCACTCACCAGCGGTGAACATGGACATCATCGTTTTGGACGGAGTCAGGATGGTCAGCCAGGAGCGAAGGGTCTCAAGGCCGGACGTAGTGACAAATCCTATGAGAATAGCTAGTCAACCGTTGCCCCGGACTACGTACCGGGCTCCCCAACCCAAGGTTAAGTCCCCTCCCATTGTCATCTCTGACAGCGAGGAGGAGGCCGAGGAAATCCCTCAACTGAAGAAACGCGCAGGAAGGCGGGCCAAACCGACAGTCATATCATCCGACTCCGACGACTCCCCATCTGATCTTGACCCGCCGAAACGCTCTAATCCGCCTCCTACTCATGCACCCAGCATGAAACTCATATTCGACGAGCCACCGTACCACTTGCCCAAAAGTGCCCCCGCCACCTTCCTAACGCCCGTCCCCCATGCTTCCAAGACACACAAGCTGACGCCTATTAGGTACAGGACAGCGGCGTTGTTCCCGCATGCCGGCTCCCCTCCTTCACCGACGACCCCTTCTGATTTTGATCTGTCCCTCGAGCTATCCGACCTCGCGATCACGCCGAGCGCCGCAAAGCAATCCCCACCTCCTCCGGAATACCTCCGCCCACTCCTTGCAGAATGCTGTCAGGATACACCGCACGAATTCTCAGCATTCATCGAGACCTTCCCTTTCGACCCCGTCGTCCGCCCGCTCGACACGCCCACCGGGCCCCCGGTATCCAGGTACGAATTCCGCAAGATCGGGGAGGCGTCGTACTCGGAGGTCTTCGGCATCGGGGATGTGGTCTTGAAGATAATCCCACTGCGGGACGAAGAGCCACAAGCGCGGAAGTTTATTCCCGCTGATGTGGAGACGCCGCCTCCCAGTGATGCCAAAGACGTGTTGAAGGAGATCATCGTGACGAGAGCGATGGGCGAGATGTGCGACGGCTTCGTAAAGCTGCTGCGGACGTATGTCGTACGGGGTCGTTATCCTTCCCTGTTACTGGATCTATGGGATGACTTCTACGAAACCAAAGGCTCGGAGAGCGTCCGGCCAGGTAAATTGCCTTGCACGTTCCAAGGGCCTGCCTGATCCGAGCTGCTCGTCTTCCCCTTCAGATAATTTCCCTGTGTCGCAAACGTACGCTATCATCGTCCTGCCGAACGGTGGACCGGATCTCGAGTCGTACACATTCACGTCCGCCAGCAAGAACGGATGGCGTCAAGCCTGCAGCGTGTTCTGGCAGGTCACGAGGGCCCTAGCCGAAGCGGAAGACCTAGTCTCATTCGAGGTAACTATATCCGATACCCTTTGGACGACTTACAAACCGTTTTCATCCTCAGCATCGCGATCTACACTGGGGCCAGATCCTGGTGAAGAATACATCAGTCGGACCGATGCGCAAAGCCCCCCGGTCCAAGGTTTTGATGGATAGCCCGGGCCATGGTGTCATGGCCACTGTCATCGACCTTGGTCTTGCGCGCATGGACGCGGGCGACGACGAGGGTGTCCAGACTCATTGGACACCGTTTGATGAAGAGATTTTCGAAGGCACAGGTCAGTCGACTTTACGCGATATTGGCGTTCATGGTAATGAAACCACAGTTCTCAGGCGATTATCAGTTCGACATATACAGAATGATGCGCCAGCATATAGGCAAGTCGTGGTCGGCTTTCCGACCCCTAACCAACGTCATGGTAAGTGTCTGTGAATTGGACATGATACGACTCGGCTAGCTAACCGATCGACAGTGGCTGCACTACCTGACACTCAAACTGCTCCATTCCAAACGGCTGAAGCCTCCACCCGTCTCGCGTAAGACGTCAACCATCTCCGAGCATACCTTCACCGAACGAGAATGCTACGAGTGCCTTGTTGAAGTGGAAAAACTGCTCGCTGCCGTCGTGTCACCCTTTCTGAAGCCTAATGCGGGTCAGAGTGGGAGGAGAAAGACCCACGTACCGTCAAAGCAAATACCGACACTGGAGGGACCCCGCAGCGCAAGAGAAGTTCTGCGGTACGCCATGGGAAGAGGCTGGTTAAGCTGATGGGCATGGGATATAGTTCTTGTATTTTGGGTATCTCTTGTCCGGAGATTTATATACATCGCTAACGTCTCGTACATCTGTACTGCCATTATATACCCTCGCCATCGTGCTTCACATTCTGATCACATCTACGTAAAGTGATCGTGCATCGGCCAACTTGCAAGAAACAGTAAGGATACAGACAATCCTTTACTATAGTCCCCGTAATCTCCCAAGATACAACATCGGCATACGTACAGGTACAGGATAAATATCTGGCAGGATAAATCTCATCAGTCAACGACGGGTACTCAGAACATCGACGAAACATACCTCATAAGTCAGTAGGTGACCACAGCTCGAGTAACGTCCCCTCAAGATGATGCAGACGTCGTATTGTCATCAGAGTTGCGCACCCGGGAAGCTCCTCTCCTCTCTCTCTTCAGCGACTTGGGTGCTGCCGGCTTAACAGCTTGCCGACGAGAGGGACTGGCATTTCGCCTCGATCGTGATCGTGACCTTGCAGAGGATGACTTGGCCGGCGGCGGCCTAGATACACGCCGCTCTCGTAAAAAGTATCTTGGAGGCTCTGCACCATTCGTCTCGTTCTTCGGTGGCTGCGGGGAGTCGGACTTGATTATTCTGACTCGCCGAGATTTGTTTCGGGGTGGAGACCCGGAATCTGATTCGTCCCCCGACGACAAGCCGGATGAATGCACAGGTGTGCTCCCGGGCGGGAGCGCCGACGGGGAAGATGGGCGGAAGCCGTTCTGCACGCCTGTGACTTCAGACGCGGGTCGAGAGGATTCGGTGAATACATCGACTAACGCCTGGGCCGGAGTCGCGGTGTTCAAAGAGGATGTTGGGTCGGTCGTTGAGGCCACGTCTTTGAATTGCAGAGAACCGTTGGGCGTCACGATCGGAGTATCTACATACGGCTCGGTATCGCCAGATGGAGTACGTTCGCGATTGAAATCTTGTTCTTCAGGCATCCGGACGGGGAAGACCGGCAGCGTCGGTTCACCTTGTAAAGGCTTGGGGCGGTGAGAACTGCCACCGCCGGCGTCTTGACTCTGTGACTCAGGCTCCTGAGAGGAATAATCTGATAGATCGGCGTAGGCGTGCTCTCGCCTGGGCTGGGAATTTTCGTCGTCGATTACCGGCTCTGTTGGAACTCGTACCAACTGTTTAGCTCGTTTGGATTGGAAGGCTCGATAGTCGTTAGGGGCAATACGCGCCCACAAAGGCTCGTCGTCGTATTCCTTCCTTGCTCTTTTCAAAGGCCTCGGGCCCATATGTACTGGGCGGACGGGGAAAGTAATGGAGGGGAGGGGGGGCAACGTGCTCTCGTACGCAAAATCGCGTACTTTGATATTATGCAACGCCAAAGTGGCAGGGGCATAGGACTCGCCGATCCGTCGGGGCTGTTTGGGTTGCGCATTGTTCTGCGAAGTGAGTCTTCGTATCATGGACGCAGTCTCCTTTGTTTCAGTTGGCTTTTGAGGCATACACCACGGATCCTTTGAGGTCACCCGCTCCCCACCAGACGAGTCTCGACTTACATGCGAGAGCTCCTTGTCATTGCGCTCCATGCTCATGACAACATCTCCTTTGCCAACACTTCCCTGCACATTTCTGCCTGCCTGTTGCGAGGAGTCCAAGCCGCCCGAAGCGCCACCGTTATCCGACATTGAGCGGGACTTGTCCTCGTTGGAGCCAAAGAGGCCCTTATAGAAGCTCTCAAGAATGATCTGAAGCGCCAGTATGAGCGACGAGGGCTCGATGCAAGCCCGGGATAGACGACAACGGGAGTAGATGACTGGATTACAACACGGTGTGTAGACGATGGACGGTACCGAGCGACCGCGGTAACGTTTGGAATCGTCACGTGAGACCGCGACGCGTCACGCGCGACCTTTCCCATTCAAGCGCCGGTGGCTCATTCACTGCGACCACGCCAGTCACTCATTCTCGAGTCTGAATCATAGACAACCACGAAAGCTGGCAAACTGCGTCTGAAGCAAACTGTGAGCATCAGAGTTATCGCATATAAGGCACTCTCTTATAGCGCAGAAGATACTAGAGCCGGTGTGACTTCGGCCGTCTACCTGCTTTCAAGGGTGAAGCGTAAGTCCAAGTTATAGTTCTTGTAAACCAATATACAAATCGGTTCTGAAAGGTCCTAGTCTTGCGACACTTCACCGACTGCGCGGGCCCTCGGTACATTCGTTGTGCAGACCCTAATGCTGAGACGCGCCTGGAAGCCAGTCGCAGCCCTAACAGGTATCGCCGGAACATCAAGCTATCTCTGGTACTCCTACAGCAGGTCCCGTAACTCCGAAACATTTGAATTTCCCGTCAGAGTCCGGGGAGCGGACGGCAAGGCCTCGATGAGCACGCTGACCGTGCCCCTGCTCCCCAAGGATGAGGTCGAGAGACGAATCAAAGAAAACGCAGTCGTGGAGACCATTGCCTCGCAAGGCAATATTAGCTGGAAACATGCGACAGTCTCTTTGGCGTCCAACGATCCTATCGAAGACGCCAGTACGAATGGCGTAATTCCGAGGGATACCATATCCCGAGGATCAGTCGGCGACTTCTTGTTCTTCGCTGTCATGGACGGACATTCAGGTCCATACACCTCGCGCTTGCTTTCCAGGACCCTGATACCAGCGGTCACGCTGGAGCTGAAGACGATGGTTATAGACGACCCGAACAACAAGGCTCCCACTAGCTTCCTGGAAAGCCTAAAAGCTCTACTTTGGCCCGTTCCATCTTCAGCAGTACCACCCGACTCCGACCCCGAAAAAGTGACAGCAGCTATCGAACGGGCGTTCGTAAACCTGGACTCAGAGCTGATAAATGCGCCGTTACGTGTGTTGGCCGCGAGCATAGATCGGACTAATAGGGAAAAGAAAACCTTGCCCGATCTTAGCCAACATCCCATGGCCCTCGCGACCTTACGTCCGGCTCTCTCAGGTATGGTAGTCTGTCACTCTCCTGCAGGCGTATGCTCATGTTTACCATGTCAGGAAGTTGTGCTCTTGCAGCCTTGTTAGACACCGCACACAAGAGGCTATACGTAGCATGCACTGGAGACAGCCGCGCGGTTGCTGGCGTTTGGGAAGACAACAACGACGGTACGGGCTACTGGCGTGTCGAAGCTCTTTCCGAAGATCAGACAGGACGAAACCCCAAGGAACTAGAGAGGTTTGTAGGTTGAATCGTGTCAAGCATATCAATCAACTCAAAGGTCATTTGCAGGATGCGCTCAGAGCACCCTCAAGATGAAGCCGAGGATGTCATCCGGAACGGTCGCGTCCTTGGAGGACTGGAGCCCACAAGGGCTTTCGGCGATGCGCGATACAAATGGCCACGGGAAATTCAGCAAGTGTGAGTATGCTGGTACTATCCATACACGTCGCTGAGTACCATTCCTACTAGGCTGAAACAGTCGTTCATGCCTGACAATGACGAGATGCGAGGACCATCCCCTCGCCTCAAAACACCGCCTTATGTCACATCCCGACCAGTCGTGACCCAAACCCCCATATCACTTCCATCGCCCGACCTCGAAACGAAGCCGAAGTCAACCTTCCGCTTCGTCATCCTGGCAACAGACGGGCTTTGGGATAGGATATCATCAGAAGACGCTGTGGCTCTTGTTGGAGGCTACCTGTCAGGGTTGAAGGGCTCGATACCCAAGGTGACTCTTCCATCACTGGTGCCTACTGTGAGCGGTGCGGCCACCGTCAATGGGAAAGCCCAAGCACCAAAGCAAGTTCCAGGGGAGTGGACATTCGTTGATGATCATGTTGGCGCACATCTACTCAGAAACGCCTTGGCTGGTGCGAACGAGATGGCGCTAAGACAGCTGTTGAGTATACCCGCACCACACTCCAGACGGTATCGAGACGACATCACTGTCACCGTAATTTACTGGGAGGAGCGACCAGAGACTACAGAGACAGGGCCCGTGAAGGCTAAATTATGATTGTACTCGTCGTATATACACGTCTCGTCTATTTACAAGCCTCCGCTAAACTTGTGCAAGGCGATGAAATGGCAAGTGGCACTGGTACACCGATGAATGAGTCCAAAATAAACATTAATAAATCATCTCATCGACGTCGTGTCGTCTGCCGCAGCTCTAGAAGATGAGCCGCCTCCTCTTGCCGTACTTGGCCGGTCTCCGAGATTGGTGTGTATCGTCCCGAGGCGAGCGGAGGTTATTCCCGCCTGACAGGCGATTGTACGGGTTAGCAAGGGACGAACGTTTGCCCCCACCATTACTCTTCCATTTAGATTGAGATCGCCCGGGCGAGCTGAATGTCAGAGGCTGCCGAGCCCAATTCTTCGCATCTTCCGACCCTCTGTCGTCCTCATTATCCGGGGACTTTCGCTTCTTCGCGCTACCTGTCTCACTCTTCTTCGCCGAGTTCAGAGGAGCGTAGAAGCTGCCGGGCGGGATAGGGGTGGTAACGGGAGTGGACGGTGGCGCAGGAGCCGGCGTGGAAGGGGGAGCTGCTGGTGATGGCGGAGGGGCAGATGCCGCTGGGTTCGTCTTCGTGCTGCCTTCCTCCGCCTGGGGCTTAGGATCCGCATCCTGCGTGGCAGAAGCAGGTTTCTCTCCATCGTCGTCCTCATCATCGTCATCGGTATACTGGGCAAGACTCTTCAAAGCCGGACTCTCCTTCGCAGCCATGATCTTCTTCTTGATAAGCTCTGCCTGCGGGTCCGGGCGCGAGGCACTCTGCTCTGCGTCTTTAGTAGAAGCTACCACAGGCGGGTTAGGAAGAACAGGGCCAATGAAGGGTGCCGGCGTCGAAGGGGCAGCCTTGACACCAACATCTTCTTCGTCGTCACTCTGGACAATCTTGCGTTTCTTCATCGCAGCTGCGACACCGGTCTTGGTAACGACAGCTGCAGGTCGCGAAGGCACCGACGACACAGCGGCCTCCAGCGCCTGACCCTTGTCCCGCATGTAGAACAAGATGTAGGCATTTTTCATATTCGTTGGCGCACTGTGCACGGGGGTGACGGACTCGTCGTTCATCTCGTACCACCGACCGTTGCTGCCCTTGACATGTGCATAATAGTGGCCAGAATTAGGGCCCCCACCGGCATGCGAGATAATGCCGTACAATGAGTAAGTAGGCCCGTACTGCCCATCGCTCATGTACGGCTGCAAAGACAGACGCTCGTCGTATCTGAGGGGATGTCCAATCTTGCGGCCCATGGGGGTAAATCGCTTTAGATGGACAGTGAGAACCAGAGGCGCGTCGTGTATCGTGAAGCGCTTCGCAGCCACTACAGCTCTCTTACATCTGTAAAAGCCCGGTTCAAAACGTTCCAACGAGATGATGAGGAATGTGATACTCACTTTTCACATTTGTATTTGTTCTGCCCTTTCAGGTAGTCGACAGCTACGAACCTCTTCAGGGCGTCCTTCAGCCCTCCACAGTTGTTGATATCAATGCTGAGGTCGAGAATGCTATCAAAAGTGTCGCTGTTATGCTGACACTCCTGGCATGTCACTCTTGAGCGGAGGCGGCCGCCAAACATTTTATGAACCCATGTCGTCTCAGCAAGCTTGGGGTCAGGTTTTCTTCAGGGGGTATTTTGAGGGTCTTACTCTGCAAAGAAACGCGTAACACTCACTGCGGCAGACCTGCCAGACATGACTTTTGCAGGGCGTCTATAGCGTACCGAAGGTACTCATGGGAGTCCTCTTGCCTCCCTTTCCTCATGTGCTTCGCGACAGCTGGAAGGGATGTTTAACCGTGAGCTGACAGACAAGGATGGATAATACACACCCTGCAATCTGGTATTAATCTGGTAAGGGTTGAAGGCGCGCCTTTTCCCCGAATGCGCTTCCAGCATCACCGCCCTTAGCGCACATGCCATGCAGAAACCACTCTTGACTCGACCTTAAGACATCACATCGTTGCATTAGCAAAAGCTAGGAGTGCGTTGAGGAAGGCTCTTACACGGGTCCGCTTGGGAGTGAGCATATATAACTCTAAGGAGCGGGGGGGTATGGAGGAGACATTGCAAAGCACTGTTCAAAAAGCAAGTATTTCCCATGTTTTGTAGGCCAGAGCCTACAGTGACCCCATTTGGCCATGAAATATCGAACGTCCCCGAATGCAGTGACGGGGTTGATGGGCTGGGATTCGATCCTTTATGTTTCTGAGGAGTCTTCACATTCGATACAGGGGATGCTCCGTTAGTCTTAAGCCTGGTATGAGCGCCCGTCATACGAAACAACCATAAGAACGCACCTGAGCCACAGCTCGGGCCTTCGGCGACCCATTTATCGGCTCATATTTTCCTTCCGCTACAGCTAACGTGCCAGAAGATGATCCCTCTACAAACTCAATAGCAGGGGGGAGAAGACTGTTGAAAGATTCGATGTCGCGAGCTGGGCGATACTGGGAAGAATCCTCCGCATTCCGAGCTGGTGAGAAGGGAGGCGCAGGGTAGAGTGGCGAAGCCAGCATTTTTCTCGAGAATGGACGCGCTAGAATGTGCCTAATCTGTTGGTCTGTACAATGTGCTATGCGTCGTACAGCATATGCAGCACCGGTACGATAGACGCGCGCAGATGAGGATAAAGCCAGGAGAGGATGGGGTAGTTGGGAAGGACGCAGTGCTGTGCTCGTGAAAGTGGGTCTTCGTCTGTGGCGTCAAAGGACTGCAATACCGTATTTCCCACGATGAAGGTCATTATTCAAGTTACATCCTGTGCGTAACTCGTAGTGAGCATGTAAGTACTGGACGTCGCAGCAGTTACTGGAAGTGCACCGCAGCGATGTTGCTATCTCAGCTCCGGTGTTGATAGGTAAGTGCTTGCCAGCAGAGCTACATCAGGATACACTAGTAGAGCTAGGGATACAAAGAAAGTTCGGTTTTGACACAAGCCTGAAGGGATACACATCATATAATCAATACAATGTAGAAATTCGGGTTGGATAGGGAAACCCTAGTACGGTTGAGCGGTATAAGGAATATTAGTTAAATACGATAGATCATCAAAACACGCAGGATATTGTGCGGGGAAAGAAACTGGAACGTTGTAATCCGCATCAACCTGGCATGTGTCGAAGATTGGATCCCAAGTTGAGGGATACGAATAATCCGTGGGGTCCTCAGGTATGAACGTCGGTGGGAAGTCCGCGATGTGCAGATCTTGATAAGGGTATGCTGGCAACCCTTGAGCGTCCGCCGCGAGGCATGATGCGGGGAAAGACTCAGTGATCCAATCAAGGTCTGTAATGAACGTTGGTATAACCGTCACTACACATATGTCAATTAGGAATGGTGGAACGTACCATTATCAAGAGTCAAGACACGGTTTATTTCTGCCACGAGTTCGGCGTCGGAGTGAATCGTTGGGCTGGGCGTACGCGAGGAGTCGGATGAAGAGGCCCACGAACTGGCATCGTCGTCTGAGGCATTGCTCTCCTCGGAAGATGTGTTACCCTCATTGAATGCTTCCCGCAGGCGAGCACCCCTATGCAGTCTAGGAAGCCCTGGGAGATCATGTTTTGTTTTAAGGTGCTGATTGAAAGCAGACCGTCTCTTGATCCTGTCCAATGATTAGCCTCTAATCAATGTGCGCGACATGTCAGCCCTACCGTGCCCCGCAGCCTGGGATCCAGCACACGTGAGTCTTCAACTTGCCGTGTACTTCAATGCGGTGTCGACAGACAGCACCAGCCTCGCCGAAGGCAGCGTGGCACGAGCCAATATTGCACCGATATGGTTTCTCGCCAGTGCTGCAGTGTGCGGTCAGTCGCCATCCGGGACATGCCATGCGGCCACATACTGGGTATTGTAATGGTCAGCCAGCATCTTCCGCGTCGGGAAACGCGCATCACAGCCCTGGCGGGGGCACACGAAATTCCTTTGTCCCCTCAGTTAGACGATTCCGGGCTTGTGAGAAATGGACACACCTTATGCCCTTGTGCACAGTATCGTGGTGACGGTTCAGGTCTGCCTTACGGTTAAATGCGGACAGACAGCCGTCCTCGGGGCAAGGGAAAGGGCGGGCAACAGATCCACTGTCGAATGAAGGGCAGGCGCGCCTGCGCACCTGCCTTGAAAGGCCTGCACGGGTCCTCGGCATGATATATGGTCGTTAGAGTATATTAAGAAAGTTCGTGAGTCTGGAAGCTTGGTGGCCAGCACAGAGTCGTTAGTCCGGTACGTAAGGCGTGAACTAGCACGCCAGGTCGAAGGGATCGAAGAGAAGGTAATATAACGAGCGGAGAAGGCCAGCCGACGACGCGAAACCAGCGAGACCGCTCTTAAATGCTGAGTCGTACGTCGCCCGACAAAAACTGAGAAATCGGTGCCGTAGAATCAATTGTTCATATCGTCACCGCAGACATCAGCGACCGATTGGGAGTGACACTCGTCGCAGCCGCGCCCTTCAAGGCGATGAAGAAAGCGGTCAGATGGCGTGTACAATTGCCGTCCATCCAAGCAACAAAAAAGAAGTTCATGCTAACCTAGACAAAGGACCTTCTGAGTAAGACCCCCTTCCTTGAAGCCCTTTATCTGAGACATGTCTTGTTTGAGCCGGAGGACCCACTACGCTTCTGTTTCGGCGAAAGCCGGGAAAGTAGCCGAGGGAGATGATACCACTGTACTGCAAGCATGCTTTGACTGGTGTGCGGCACGTAAATGCAGGATCATGTATTGGATCAATATATGGGCAAGAGCCTGGGGGCTGCCCAAAGTCAAGGCGGAGCATGGGTTGGACACACTACAATTGACGAGGAACCAATAATCAAGGGATTCTCTGTCATAGTACAGCCATAGACAGTTCCTGAGACTGGTCGCTAAATGGAGCCCAGAAGGGCATACGTCAGCGACCCTTCCCCTAGACATACAATGCGTACAACGTTCACCTTTCAGGTGAAAACACAATTAATTGCCCAGACCAGGACCGGTAATCCGTTTCGTTATTCTCTCGTTCATCCACGGCGCAATAGCTGCGAGATCCGCCCATGTAAATGACGCGTACTGGCCGCGGCCTGGTCCTACTACCAAGTCCATGTCTTGGAAGGGCGGGCCGTCTGCATGGATGTCCGTCATAGGACCGAGTAGTTGCGCGGTCAACCTACACAGATCAGGTCAGACTTGCGCACGGTAGTTGGCAAGAATCTGGAGTCGAACAGACATGAGTCTCCCAACCCATTCAAGGCCACCTTCTTCTAGGGGCCCAGAACCAATCCATCGTTTGTCTCTCCCTCCGGGAGTATAGAAGGGATAATTTGCATGGGAAGGGGCCGGCACAGGGTAGGTGAGAGGCCAGTATCTGCTGCTGCTGCCTGTACCAAAGTTGTCTACTAGAGTGTATAAGCGCTAAGCATAAGAAGGACATAGCTGGCTTACTTGACTGATCCTCGTAGGAACATGCCTCCGAGCCGAGACTATTTTCGCTGCTCCCATCAACCAAGTATGTCTTCTCTATACCAGGCGGATGGAGAAACGCTTTTGCGTTCGGATTGAGAGAGAAGAATCCTTTGGGTTTATGGAGAACACCAAGGGCCAGGATGCGTACATCTGCAAACTGCACGACCAGCTGCAAAGTCCCGTTTGAACGTCGGTCTGTCTTCTCGCGCCGTCATACTCACTCTTACGCTGGTCTCAAGATGAGCGAGGTTACTCTGCAGCCTACCACGTACAGTAGTCAGATCCATAGCTTCTCAAGTAAGTACTTGCAAAGTACTTTATCTCGTTGAAGACGGCCAGAGGATTGTAGCTCCTCGACGAGGATTCAAGTTCATTGGCAGTTCCATTACGATTAAGAATGATATATCTGAAGTTGTCAGGATAGCTCCTCTGCGCATTAAAATACAAATCTCGTACTTTGTCCATGCTTCATCCGCCGTGCAAGAAGTTTGACAGCGATGCCAAACCCGATATAGCAGTCTCGATTACGTTTCATTTACAATGTACAGCAAGATCAGGAGGACAACGGACCTCTGGTATGCCTCCCTCCAACTGCAATCCTTTTTCCACTTTACCCAACTTGGAAGAAACCTGCGTTTGAAACATTCCTCCCACTCCTCGCTCCTCAGGTTTGGCGACGTCGACTCAAACAGCAAATAGGACGAACGGGCCAGGCTGAATATCTCAACCCAGTTTTGTCGAGGGACCACCGATCGAACACTAAGATGCTTTAGACAGTCCTCATACTCCCCACTCTGCAGATTTCGCGAGATGGGTCGTCTCCAGGGATTCAAAGAGGGATCCGAGACAATCTGATTCAGTCTCCGAGAAAGATATGATGCGGTGACCAGCGACTGTAAGTCGAGTTCGCTCAGAATCTCAGCTATGAGCTCTACCGGCAAGGATTCAAAAGTGGCTGAAGACATCGTCGCAAGCTGAGTGTGGCTGCGGCTCTTGCCGAGTTCACGTCGGACGTTTTGGACACCTTCGCGAAGTGACGGCCTTCGGCGGCCGACTTGCATTCGCGCGACAGCAGACAACTACCAAATGGCATGCAAGAATATGCTAGGGTAACACGCATATACGTAATAGGTGCGCTTAGGGTATGATGTAGACGTCCTGCCCGCCTCTGTCGCGCCTTCGCCGCTCCTCTTGAAGCCCTCCGTCAGGTGTACGGGATGATCTATAAGACTGCAAGCGACGGACGACACCTTCCCGCTTTCTCGAAGGCGCATGCGGGTCGCTGGGATGCGTCCGGCTGACTGTATCATCTCATTCCGCTGCTCCTACGGGCTGGTGTCTTCCCTTTGTTGACCTTTGTCTTCTGAGCCTCCGATATGAGTTCGGCAATCAACGAATTGTATGTCTCCGAGTCCTGCTGGAGGGCATCCCTCGTCTGTAGGAGGTACGTCAAGAGTGCAGACGCATTTGCAGTCTGGGCGCGTATGTCACGTAGACAAGACTCTAGCTTCGGTAAGGGCATCAAAGCCATTGATTCTGACATGGGTCATCAGCAAATGTTACGACCAGATAAAGGTGAAAAGACAAACCTGCGTCGAGTGAGAGGAGACTATCAACCTTGCCTTGATCGAGGTCCGGCTTGGGACCTAAACCCAATTGTGCCGCGGTGGAAGGTCTATCACGCTGTTGAGGTGTACCAGAGCGCGGTGTAGGCACACGCGAGCGGCTTGGTGAAGGGGCATTCGACGATGGATCCCCTCGGGGGCCAGGCGGCGCAGACATTGGTCGTGTAGTAATCTGCAATGGTGGCAACGCCTTTCCGTTCGTCTTCGGCAGTATCTCGTCGAGGTTGACCGGTATGCCTAGGGCAATAAGATGTCGTCTCCTGATCTCGGATCGAGTCCAGTTCGGAACCTTGGTAGTGGGCGGCTCCTTGAATAGGTTCTTGTAGAATTCGCGACTAGAGAGATCTACGTTTCAATTGGTCAACCTCCGTGGAGAGCAGGGGATATAGGCACCTCTCTGGAGACACTAATATTTGACTCGGGCCCTCCGCTTGTCTGACATCTTCGTCCGTGAAGACTTCTCGGTAGTCGTCATGAGCCCATATAGGCCGGAGTATATAGTCAACTTGCTCCTCCAGCTCCTCTTTGCTCGGTATAGGATCTACTTGCAGCGGTTTCCAATCATCAAGCACCGATAGTGGTGCTCGCGGTTCCTCGGCGAACGGTACTTCCTCCTCGAACGCCCCTACGCTGTCCACTGCTTGCACGTCTCCAAAATCTCCAAAGTCCCCAAAGTCATCCTCCTGATCCTCTCCAGCGCTCTCTGGTGGAGGTCCAAAGTCATCAAAATCGTCACCCGTCTCTGGCTCCTCATGCCGGACTGTTGAGTCTCCGAAGGCAGAGAAGTCCGAGTCAGGTTTCGGGGGTGCCTGCAAGACAGGATCGGACGAAGTGGATGCCCCCCAGATGGATGTACCGAATAAGTCGTCTTCCATCGAGTATGTTGTAGTCGTTACACTCGTCGTGGTATGGTGTTCGCTGTAGCCGTATAATAAAGGCTGGGCTATATGGAGCTCAGACTGAGGGTTTTGTGCAGTCGAGGTCACGGGCGCGAACTTGAACGCGTCGCGCGATCATGCAACGATCATGTCCAGATCCGAATTCCTCTTTGCATCGCTAAACTCCAAAAGCCCTGACACCTCCCGGAAAGTGCACATACGACGGCTTTACGATGTCATGCAACTCTGCATCCAACGAGGGGACTATGGAAGAGCCCGCAAGGCCTGGGCTATCCTAGCGCGTTGCAAAGAAATACACTGGAAGGCGATGTGGACAACGGCGGTCCTCCTGCTGATGTCGGATAAGGATGGGCATGCTCAGAATGAAGGCGCTCGGACTATCGATTTCCTGCGGTCTATGATGCTTCGTTACCCAGAGGAAGTAAGTCGGGCAGATGTCACTGCAGAAGCCGTGACTGAGATATATGCCGCAGAAACAAACCATCCTACGAGAGCTAGTCCTGCGATTGATCCAAGCAGGAAGATATAACGAAGCACTTGACGAGCTAGACCTGTAAGTGTCGTTATCTGACTAGACTATCCTATTGACTTGGATGTTAGGTATCTGCCTTCTTTCCCGTACCAAGACAACCCCGTCTTACACGCCTACGCGGGTCTAATATGCCTTTATCTCTCGCAACCTCAAGGAGAAAGTCACACAGTCGACACGAGTTTCCTCCGCACGGCGAAGACACACCTGGAGCGAAGCAAAATACTCGACCCGGACAACACCGTGGTGCAAGGGTTCTTGGAGAAGGTAACATCGTCTGACAAAATCTTAAGGTCATACCCCTACTCACTCGCGGGTTTGCTTCAAGCTGCCATCGATGTCGCAGGCATCTAACAGCCAAAATCCTCAAGTGGGACCGCCCGACTCCGATGACGAAAACACCATGAACGTCGACAGCGACGGCCAACCTCGCAAACGCGTCCGCGCTTGATCCATCTTCACTACAGCTTACTGCCTACAAGCGGCTACAAGACACTTATTAAACATAGGGCTACTCCCCCTCTGAATCGGAATCCATATTAATAGCCGGCATCTCCTCGTCCTCCTCTTCCTCCACCCTTACCGGGATAGGCTCCGGCTCGGGTATGCGCACGGGAATCTTCGACGGCCCTGCCTGCGACGAATTGAGCGGCTCCGGAGGCGGCGGTAAGGAAGGCGTGGAGGACCGGGCACGAGCCGGTAGGATGGGCATCGCTTCGGGGATGGGGGAAGGTTGGGGAGGTGCCTTGGATGTAGACGGAGTACTGCTGACCGCATGTAGCGGAGCGACAGTAGCTTTTGTGATAGCCTCAGTCGATCGTGGGACGGGTTCGCTAGGGACACTCGTCCTCGGTACGACAGGGTCCCAGAAGGAAGTGCGAGGAGGCTGCCGAGGAGCATCGTAGTCGCTCCTCAGATGTTGTACTTCATTTTTCGGCACACTGATTTCGCCGGGTACCAAATGCAGCGCCTCACGCAATTGCGCCTCCTCCTCCCCCTCTTCTCCGCGGAACAGTGATAGCGACTCGACGTGCGGCAAGGGCCTGAGCAACGGCGGGAGCCGCGGGTGTACCATCAGATCCATCACATGCAGCTGCAAGACACGATTGTCAGCACATGCATTGACCGCTGTGAAAAATCCTCAAACAGCTTACATAACGGTCGTTGTCTCCAGACAAGCCCTTCACGACAAGCCCGAGGCTCTTGCTCATTGTGCTCGTCGTGCCGACGCCCAGCTCGACGCAGAGGCTCTGCACCTTCGCGAGGAGCCGTTCGTGCATCCGCAGGTCCGGCGACAGCAGCCCCTTGGGGATCTGCGGGAGGGAGAGGAGCATCGAGAGCAGGATGCGGCCCGAGAGGGACTGCACGGCGGGCGAGAGATGCGGGTTGCGCGATAGCGCTTGAAGCGCTGCAATAGAATTGTTCGGTCAATGTTGAGTGATATATAAGGATGGCGGGGAGTCGAATTACCGTCGAGAGCGGCCAGGACGACCTCCCCCTCCGCAGGCGACGGACAAATCACCTCTCGGGCGACATTGAACAGCTCGTCGCCCTCATACCCGCGCTGGCGCTTCTTGCCCTTCCGGCTCTTCCGCACGCTGCTCTCCGCGGTGTCGGCCTGGCGCTCGAGGAGCACGATCGTGAGCGAGGGGAGGATAGCGCGGGTCAGGCGGTTGAGGGCGATGGCGTCGTGCGAGGGGTGGGTGAGGGAGAGGAGGGGAGGGAGGGCGCGGAGGAATGCGAGGCGCGTTTGGCTAGGGAGAGGAGGTGAGTAGGAGAGGGGGGAGGGGAGGGGGGACGTACGGGGTTAGTGATTGTTGCTCTAGATGGTATGCGATTATAGTGAGCAGGCGCGGGACATGCGGAGTCAGGTGGTACCGAACGCTATGCTATAGCTTTAATATGCCAACCAAGATAATATGGCGGCGTAATTACCAGTTCACGAAGGACACCAAAAGGTCGCATCCCAGAGACCAGACAAGGGGGATAGCGGAATTTTCTACGGCGCGGAGCGATTGGTCGATCGGCCCGGAGACCTGTTCGTCTTGCGTGTAGCTGAGCATGGCTGTGACCAATTGAAGCACGGAATTGATTGGCACTTGGACAGGACGAGAGCTTGTGGATCTGGGCCAGGTGATTAATGGATGTACTGTCTTCGACAGCCAGGAACGTACCTCAGAAGCGCGCATAGGACTGTGATGCCGCATCTCAAGCGGTCAGTATTCAATGCGACGTTCGTCAAAGCATCGCCGGTCGCCGGTGCTGTATTTGGTGCCCCTCCTGCAGTCCGCGGTCGGTCCAAAAGTAACGACAATAAAATACGACTTGACGCACCGCTATTCGAGAATGTGGACAATAATCTGTTCAAAGCACTCCAAGTGAAAGCCAGTGTATCGTCTAGCGACTTTCGCCATTGACCGGCGGCGCCGACCTTGCCTCCGGTATAGTGCAGAACGGCATATAGGCGCGATGCTGCCTTTACGAGGTCACTTGATAGTGGAGTCGGTGCCGTTCCGTTCAGAAAACGAAGGGTCAAGGAAGACAGGGAGCCGTGCAGGGCTTTGTGCAAAGTGGGATACAGTGGTACAAGCATTGTCAACGTGTTCAACGCCAGGATCTAAACTTTATGAGCACAAAGAGGTTTCTTGTGAAGTCACTAGTACCTTTAGAACTGCATCGTCCTGCTTTTCCGCCAGGGCAATGATGGCCTGGCTATATTTTGGGATATTGGGCGTGACCAACTGCCTCTGGAATTCCGGTGTGTCGGTAGCACCTGAGAATATATACCTCAGCAGCCTGATGGCAGCTTTCAAGTTGGGCAACGGTTCATTTTTCTTTCAAGGTAATGCATGAATTTCGGAGTGCAACGGTAAAGCTGATCAATACACGGACTGAAAGCATAGGTAAAGCAGCTCCGATCCAGCTATGCGCACATTCCAGCATCACCGGCTTGGACAGAACGGCTGTCCTGTACGCGAGACAGAGTCCGGCCCAGCGAGCACCGAAATCCTGCGCGTGTACCAAGGAATTGACGCGAGCGGTCCATTTTTGCAGATGCGGCGAGGGGGAAAAGGAGTCGGGGGAGAGGGCGCTGAAGACAGAGGGCAGGTGCAGGACAGCAGACGAGTCGGACGCCAGCTGCAGCTGCAGGAAAGCCTTGAGCGGGTGGCCCGCCTCGGAAGCCATGAAGCTGCACACAACGCGAAGAATTTGAAGTCAAGCACTCGATCGCGCAGTCCGGGGTCCCTGTCCGGTAACCCAGACGCGTCGCTAGATCACCGGGCCCCGTCCGACAACCTCAGCCTGTGCATACGATACGGCTCTGGCGTAACACAACATGGATCCAAACATCGAGGAGCATCTTCAGCTCAAGGCATTTGAGGTATGAGCGGAAAGCACTGTACTTGCTGAAGTACTAATAGCTTTAATTTCTCTCAAGGGCAAGTTCGACGTGAAGGACTTCATTGGATCGGTCTCCGAACGTCTCATTACCCAGTCCAAGTCTGATGCAGGCCGTAGGTCTCCCCCACGTCTGTTGTTTCTTACTGAGCCAGTGGCTCTTTAGCATTTGACCCGAAACCCTTCATCCGGACTTTCGAGGAGGCCGTAGACAGGCTGATCAAAGTGCGAAAGGATGTGCAGGCCCGGACGGAGCAGCTCGAGAGGACGGTCAGGACTGCTGAGCGGGAGTACTCCAAGAAGATGGCGGACCTGAATAAGGGCTTTGAGGTATGTGCCCTTAGCTACGAGTGGGGAAGGCGGAGGAGTGAGTTCCCACCGGTAGGCCGTCGGAAATTCATTCTCAGGTATGGAGGCGCGCATGAACGAGGTCGGACGGACAGCTATCAGGATTGGTGAGACCTCTTCCTCCATATTAATGTCTCCGGCTCACCCGCTACATCAAAGGCGAGCAGCTCGAGTCCGTCCACCTCGAACGGCAACGCGCACAAGCCGCCTACGACCTGATCGACTACTACAACCAATTCTCTCGCGACGACACCTCCAAACTCGACGCTCTAAAGAAGGAAGGCAGGGAGGGGCGCCGACAGGTCGCTGTCATCCTGCGCCGCCTGAGCACAGTCGCGAAGGAGGTCGACCTACCCACTGCTGAGAAGGTGCGGGAAGCCACGTCTGTGTGCCCTTGTATTCATGTATCAACTAGACAAGGGAAGCTATCGACAAGTACTGCGAGAAGTTTGAAAAGGATATGCTGTACCTGTTCGATAGGTGCTACAGGAAGGGGGATCCGAAGATGATGCACGTAAGTCGACTGGATGGAACTGGTTGACTCCAGGGTATTGAATATGGTTCAGCACTGCGCGCAAACTCTGCTGGACTTCAACGGAGGGGCATCCTGCGTGCAAGTCTACGTCAACCAGCACGACTTCTTCATCAACCGAATACGAGAAACCACGACCAGCAACGATACCATCTTGTGCGTTTGCGCTCCTATTCGTAGAGTAACCCCCCACTCACCAAGCGTGGCAGATGGCAAGCGCTTCCCGAACCTGACAGCATCCCGCCCAAGACCGAGTCCGGTCTGCTGGAGCTCTTCGCCGAGATCCGCACGACCGTCGGCCAGGAGGCCCAAATCGTACAAGCAGTATTTCCCAATCCTCCCTACGTCATGCAAGTATTCCTCCAACGCATATTCGCGCAATCCGTGCGTCCACCCCTTAACCTACACCCCGTCCCTCCAACTGACGTCCCCCTCCCTTGCAGATCCAGCAATACGTCGAGCAGCTGCTGAACAAAGCAGCGACGTACTCCGACCTCGCCTATCTGCGCATACTGCAGCTCGTGCACCTGCAGACCTCGCTCCTCGTCGAGGACCTCAAGTCGTACGAGCTGCCCTCCGTCACACCGCGCTCGCCCGTCGACGCAGCTGAGTTCCGCCGCTCGATGCTCGCCGCGCCGAGCGCGTCGGGGGCGGCGGCGGCCACCACCGCGTCGCTGAGCTCGATGCTCGAGGGGGTCATGGAGGAGCTGTTCGTGCCGTATACGGAGGGCCAGCGCTATCTTGAGAAGGAGAGCAGGAGCTTGGGGGAGCTGTACTCGAGCCATCTCGCGAATTTCACGCGGTACCACGTAAGTGATCAAACCTGTTGCATATACGTTTCTGAGCGGACTCCTGACCGCAGGAGAAATCACACAAAGGCCCTTCCTCGATGTTCAACCGCATGATGAACCAGCTGAGCGCGGCGGCGAGCGACACCTCAACCGCTGGCGGTCTGACCTCCTCGTCCGCGCAGGCCGCTGCCTCGGCGTTTATGCGCTTCAGGGGCATCACCGCGGAGAAGAAGCAGGAGCCGCCCACGGAGGAGCCCCTAAGGGAGGAAGACGGGCAGCTCAGCATCGAGGTCGCAGAAAAGATGCTGAAGTGGCATGCGGAGGCGATTGGAAGATGTGTAGAGCTTACGCCGAATAATGATGTGTGAGTGCGACGCATGCTGGTCCTGGTAGGTCAGTGGACTAACGGAGGGGATGTAGCCCGAAGCATACATTCGCGTTGTTGAGAGTGCTAGCGGAGGCGATTGGCAGCGCCTATATCGAGACTGCGCTCGAGACGTACGTCCTTCCGCTGGATCGATAATCCAGCTACTGACGTGGAGTAGTGCCCTTGCACGCCTGGAAGCCGCCGATCCTAAGGCTGAGCCTAACCTGCAGCTCCTGTCCGTTCTGCGATCGGTCGACCTCATCTGCCACCTATGGCAGCAATACGTGAACATCGCGCTGTTCCCTCTTGCAAGCTCTTCCGTGACCGTTAGGCGGGAGATGGTCGTCTTCAATAACCAGACGATCAGCCGCATCGAAGGGACTGCGAACACGTTCATGCAGCGCATTACCGACTGTGAGTTCTCATTCAGACAAGGCTGCTCCGTGATGCATTACTAACTACTGTTGCTAGCCGTCGTGTCCTGGCTATCTGCTCAGCTGGCTAAGCAGAAGAAGAACGACTTCAAGCCTCGCAACGACGACTTGCGTACGTCGAACACAGAGCCCTGTGTTGCGTGCTGCGAGATGCTAGAGAAAGTATGTGAGGCTGCGAAGCAGAATCTCAGCGGTAAGAATCTGGAAGTGTTCTTGACGGAAGTGGGGAATGCCTTCCACTGGTATGTCTGTGGTTTAACGAACTCGGCAATTGAATGCTGATCAATCTCGTGCAGCTTGCTTCTGGAGCATCTGCGGAAATTCCCTGTCAATGCTACCGGTGGTATCGTCCTGGTGAAGTATGTGCTGTTGTTCTCAACAGTTCGCATGATATTCATATCCATGCGTGAATCTTCAGGGACCTGAAGGCATATCAAGATATAATTGATACATTCTCCATCCCTGCACTGCACGAGCGTTTCGAGTTCATCCGTCAACTCGGGAACATATTCCTACTCGGCCCCGATATCCTCAAGTCTTTCATCACGGACAGCTACCTGGGTCGCATCGACACGGCCTTGCTACGCCCATACCTCGCCCAACGAAGCGATTGGGGTCAGTTTGGGAGCGGCTTCAACGACGAGGGTGAGGATACCGTGTCTGGGTTGCCGGAAAGCAAGGGTCTTAAGGGGCGTCTGGGGGTCGGACGCCTCAGTATGATGATGAAAGACCTGGAGGGGCTGCGGTTGGGCGAGGGGATGACGATGAATATGCCCAGTATACCAAGTGGTTTCACGGGAAGCTTTTCCCTTTCAGCCAGAGCGTTTGGCGCTGCGTTACCCTAATACTCCTGCACCGTCACCATTGCTATCTTGCTGTCATTGTGTTGTAATACTCGCTATTGTAGATACCAAACGTAAGTACGCTTTGCCTTGCCTTGACCGTGTATATTTATTCCCCTTTGAAGACCGGCTTCCTCTTTTCTTTGAAAGCTGCGAGTGCCTCATCCCTGTCTCTTGTCTTCAATAATGGTTCGTAAGTTGCTCGTTCAAAGTCCAATCCTGTCTTTGGCCTTAGACCAGACACTATGTTACACTCGACGGGGAACCCACCAGATTCCAACGATAACTCTGGCGCTCGAGAGATGGCTTGCTTAGCCGCGCGCAGCGCCAGTGGTGCGTTGACCGATATCTCCTTGGCTAATTGGAGGGAACGGTCAAAAGCAGTGAAACCCTCTTCTGCAACATAATCCACGAGTCCTTCAATTCGAAGCACAGGTCAGACACGCCGGTGGGAAGGAGGCACACGACGTTATACCGTATTCCAATGCTTGTGGAGCATTCAGAAGCCGTGCAGTATATATCAAGTCTTTCGCTTTGGAAAGGCCCAGCAAGCGAGTTATGCGCTGCGTTCCCCCGGCTCCGGGGATAATGCCGAGTCTGGTTTCTGTGAGGCCAAAGGCTTTCACGCTTGGTCCTGCCTAACACTGACTAAGACGGGCTAATGGACAACGTCTCAGCAGCAACATACGACGCGTAGATCGCAGGCGAGGCTGAGTTCCAAACCGCCTCCGAGTGCAGGCCCGTCAATGGCAGCGATAGTGGGAACCGGTAAGTTCTCCAGCTTGCCCAGGGCATTGCGCAGGTCGTCAAGGAACTTGTGTACTTGCAGCGGGGTCATAGTCCTCCGCTCCGCGAGGTCTGCGCCAGAGCAGAAGGATCCGAGCGTCGTGGAGCGGATGATCAGCACGCGTACGCTACACTACCACGATCAGTTCTCTTGCAGGAATACCTCACGGCAGCTCGAATCTCACCTGTTGTCATACGCGACATGGTCGAGACAGCCGTGCAGTTCCTACCTCACTGTTCAGGACGCATCTCGCTGAGACTTGCCGTCCACCCCTTACCTCAAGTAGCTTCAGGGAGATTGCGTTCTTCGTCTCTGGCCTGTTCAGAGACAGGCATGTCACGCCTGCATGTTCTTGCAGAGGCTCTAGAAACGCTTGCCGCGACGCTGTCGTGAACAGTCTCTGGTAACGCAGGACACCAAGTGTGTGGCTGAGAGGACGGGCGAACATGGTGATTGGCGCCCACGACCCCGCACTTCCCAGTTACCCTCGAGTCCGGGGGCTTTTATATCCAATTTCTACAGGTCATATGCAGTCTAGAGTCCCAAACCGTACAATCAGACAAACAACAACGCAATGCTAGACGCATATGACCTGGTACAAATCACATGAACACAAAATCAAAGTAATAGCTCCCTTGCCCTTTCCTCTCCAACCCAGCGGATCCCCTTCGCGCAGTCACAGACCGGCGTACATGATAGATAGGCCACATTACATGTAGCGTATGGATATGTACACTATGTCTAGAGCCGAGGATAGGATAGCATTGAGCTAGGCACGTCCGTATCGAAAACTATAAACAACAAATGTATCGTACCGAATTGAAGTCAAGATTGCGCCCCCATTTTACTGAGGCGAGTAGTACGAGTCTCCAGAGTATCCTGACGGGTTGGGTGAGACCGGAGGCGCACCACCAGCCCTAGCCGCATGCCTCGAGTCGGCGAAAGGATGGCCGGTCGGCGAAAGCTGCTGCTCATATTGCACTGGAGCGGGCTCGTAAGCAGAGGGAGCAGCGTACTGCTCGTTGTCGTATCCGTGGTATTGGTATTCGCCCTCATGCGCCGTGGCATTCGCATACGCCGTATTAGGCGGGTATTCCATGCCATACTGCTGGTGATCATAGTTCTGCGCGTATGCGGCGTCGTATTCCTGGCCCATTGACGGACCATAATGGACCGTACGATCGGGGTACGCATCGTGACCAGCCGCGGGCGCCATCGCCTCCGTAGCAGCCGGCTCCATAGTCCCGTAACTGCCGTGCACTTGAGCCATATCGGTGGACGGCTCCGGATCGTTGTATTTCTCGAAATACACGTCCTCCTCTTCGTCGTCACGGCGGTGGCGTTTATAGAAGAACATTGCCGCACCCACAACGACGCCCAAGCCTGCTAATCCGACAATTGTGAAGACAGCTGCCGTAGCTCCTTTGTTTTCGAGGAAACTGGTCATATTGTCAGGAACGCATGCCCGAGGCAGTGATGCAGCAGCTAGACTGACCTTTTGGGAGTAGACGATGCCGAAGCTGATGCTGAGACGGTGGTAGCGGGCGCAAGGGATGTAGCCGACGGCCTTATCAGAGTCGTACCTCCATTAGCGGGGGTGGTGGTGGTCGCAATCACAGTGATAGCCTTGGCCGTAGTCCTGGACACAGACGTGGTCGAAAGGGTAGACGAGCTGGATGGCCTAGACGATGAGGACGGCGGAGATCTGTACGTACGGTTAATTCAGGCGGCTTGAAGATGCGCTAGGCAGTGAAACGTACGACGAAGTAGTGACAACGCTCGACGACGAGCTAGGAGGCGCAGAGCTGGAAAATGAAGACGAAGAAGAAAAGGTCGATGACGAGCTCTCGACACTCGAAGAAGTGGAAGTAGTTGAGGGTATAGTTGAGCTTGTAGTGGGGGACGTGGACGGGGTATCCGACGTAGTAGATGCAACCGAAATGGAGGATTCAGCAGAAGAGCTGCTGGAAGGGGTGGTCGCAGGGGAAGACGACGACGAGGAGCTGCTAGGACCAGGCGTATCAGACGGGTTCGCTGGACCGCTGGGACCGTCTTGTCTCTTCAGCACGATGCCGTTAATATCGGCGGGGTGTGCCAGAGCGACAGTAAAGGAGAGTGAGCAAAGGAGTGCAAGGGAAAAGATTGTGAGGATGCGCGCAGCGCATGACGGCGAGCGACGCATCGTTGAAGAGAACAGAGGCTACGGCGGGCTCGCCGGTGTGTATGAAGTACAGAGAGAGGTCGTCGTCGTCGCAGTTCGTGAGCAGGCCGACGTTGTCCAGAACCCGCCTAAACGACCAGCTTAGTCAGCATGCAATATCGGTGCTTCTGTCTCAAGCCGGCCATCACTTGCCAATCATCCTCGGCAAAGCGGCTCGGCACGTATAGTGCCTAAATCCAGTGCAGCAGACGGAATGTGGCAGTCATCAGCTATACGTATCTACGCCAGCACACTGTAGTACGCATTCGAGGCCAGAACGACGAGGACAGCCTTCTACGGAGAACCCGGGCCTCGTCTCATCTGCATCCTCTCCGTAAGTTCCTCTGCAAATGCGCAGGAACTGTCGATATGCTGATCTGCATCCAGATGAAAAATCAGCTGTTTAAGCTGCTGGGTGTTGAGCATCTCCGCCAGGTCGGCTACGCCCGGCCCTTCCGGACATCTGTCTCTTAGCTTGACTGTCAGTTGGTGCTTCGCCTGCACAGGCAATCAGCAAGTTTTATCATGACGGACTACTTGTGGCCTCACCTTAGGTACCAGAGTCTTCCACACATCTCTCAGTTGTGTTCGCTTCCAGCGGAGGGCTCCGATGTAAAACCAATTTTCCTGAATTACCCAACCGGTCAGAGTATAATCGCTCCTTGCAAAAATACATTGACTTGCCATTTTTGGAGGGTATACGAAAGTATGCAATACAGTAGCAGC
Organism: Gloeophyllum trabeum ATCC 11539; assembly: GCF_000344685.1. NCBI lineage: Eukaryota > Fungi > Basidiomycota > Agaricomycetes > Gloeophyllales > Gloeophyllaceae > Gloeophyllum > Gloeophyllum trabeum. Next base: position 1,047,836 of record NW_006920411.1, on the reverse strand, counting down.
CTCATCTTCGCCAAGGATGTACCGCTCTGTTTCCCGGTTTGTATCGTCGGTCCCCCAATCGATCAGGTACGAGGAGCTGGGCGTCTCCAGTATGAAAGGCTCGTATAAGAAGGCCCTCTTCCCGTCCACCATGACTCTCATTCTGTGCTCCTTCACCAGAGGTAACCTTTCCGCGTTTGAGGAAAGTCGATTCGTATTGGTAGCACTATAAGAGTCATTGGGCTCACCTCGTCAACTCCGTTATCTTCGAGATCCTCACTCAGAATGCTTTTACTTCAGTTGTGTAGTTAGACTCACTGTATCGAAACCCAAATGCAAATATATCCTCAAGTCTTCCACGCTTAGAGCACCGAATGGCCTCTTACAAGCGGCCGGCGGCTTCGTCCACTGCACGAACCGCCTTTTTATTTTCCTCGCACTACCAGTTGTCTCCGGCTGAGACATCACTGCCGCGGAAAACCCTGATACGGACTCGGACGGACTAGTCGTGGAATCCTTGGTGTCAGCCTCATAGTGCGTCCTAGAACTGCTTCCTGGGCGGGTGCTGGCTGCTGATGTGCTACGTCCACTGGATGGTCCACGCACCGGAATTACTGGGGCATCGACTTTCGGTGTGACCTCCTGGGATAGCTCGTGCGGGCTCGGGTGTACGCAGACAGGAGTTATCGCTCGTGGGGGCGTTGCTGTCACGCTGGTCGCACGGCCTTTACCTTTCTCCTTTTTGTCCGCTGTATCTTCGCTGCCTGATTTCGGGGGATCTGCTATGACCCGCGACCCCTCCTGCCGCATCGGGAGCTTTGTTCCCGAGGTTGGCCTCTTTTTACCCATGCGCACTCCAGAAAGTCCCAGCATATCTTCCGATGGCATGTCCGGGATTTGTTCGAACCTGGGAGATATTGAACCGCTATCTCGAGCTGCAGTCGCATACCGTCCATGGCCTTCTGGAGTCGATCCCGCCGGTGGGAACGATAAGTCCGGTTCCTCAGTATCGCGACCATATATCTTATTCGGCGATATCTGCGTAATATCTTTCAGAGCAACCTAGCGACATGTTAACTCGTGGCATCATCAAACTGTTGGTAAACATTACCTCCGTTTCTTCAAGTAAATCTCGCAAAGTTTGTCGAGTGCGCCGTAGTTTCGCAACAGCAGCATTCGTTAATGGATCGACTCTTCTGTTCAGTGCCTCGTTTTCCCTTCGAAGACTCTCTATTGTCTCAGAGTCATTGATCCTCTGCGCTCTGAGCTCCGATAGTTCAGAACGGAGCGCCCGGGATTCCTCCTGAAACGTCTGCGTTCCGTGAGCGAGCCATTCTTGGACGTGGGTGAGCCGCCTGGCAGCGCTGGAAAGCTAGTAGCACGGGATAGCATTAGGTTACAATTGAATCTGCAGACAACGATAACGACCTCCTCTCGAGCCCATGCGAAGTCACGGTCCAGGTCCGGAACAGCCGAGGGCTCAGATCCCAGTGGCGAAAGCGCGCTCGCCATCGTCCCAGAGGCCGTGCTTGACGAGTCTGGGATGAGGCGCCGTAGTCTATGAGTCGTAGGCAAGGAAGCAAGCCATAGCGATCTCAAAGGGCTCTGGCTTCGCAGGCTGTCAGTCCAGCGCAGACCGCCTTGGAATGTTACCCATGCGTGCCACGTGGGGGCCCAGCCAATGGGAGCGATCCCTTTCCTTCTCAGCCACGCCGACACTTCAGAAAAGCTTCCGTTTGCACACTATCCATCTACTTCACCCTCGCCCTCTCGGCTGATTCCTGGGTTCATGGTCTGGCTTCAGATTACGCTAATTGTCCTCCTCGGTCTGTGTGGAGCGACCCAGGCTCAGTTTCAGTTCTTCGAGCAGATGTTTGGCCATGGTCATCAGCAGCAGCAGCAGCAACAACGGCACCAGCAGGCGTCTTCGACTTCGCAATGGACCGCAAATGCTGATATCGGTACGCTACCGTTATGATAGCTCTTTCGTCGGCCTGTTCACCTTGCGGTTGTAGTTCCATGCTCCGACTACCTCTGCCCCGATACGCTCGTTTGCGTCTCGAACCCGATTGACTGCCCTTGCCCGGACGTGCAGGACGTGAAATGCTTGATTCCAGACGCGCAGGATAAGGGTGGTGCTACCGTACTATGTGTTAGGGGCAGAGAAGGGTGCCAGGAAGCTGAGAGACTAATGCGCAGACGGTGATGATACCCATCATATCCTGTACATGTTCCTTCGGTTAGTGAGCATGCATTCTCTGGCGCATGCACGCTGCTCAAACACTAAGGGAAGTAACAGGAAGTAACTCATAACGACGCGTTGAAAGGTACCCCTTCTCGGCTGTGACAGACTTGAAAACAACAGCCGCTGACTTCAAACTCAAGCTCAGCGGCATTATGACCGGTAGACCACACATGAAGAATCCTTTTGGGCTCGACCCGGTATGTTGCAAACCTGGATAAGGATAAGGCATACACTTGCCTCACCGCTAGTATCTTGACGTCGTCGCCCTCCCTTAAACCGAGGTCGTTTCATAAATGGACTATGCATGAATAGGTGAGAAAGGGAATGTTATAAAGGACAAGCACTGGACTGTGTTAATGTTTCTTGCTCCGACGTCCGATGTCTGCAATTTTGGCAATGATATACGCAGTGATGGCCAATTGTACGGGTTTTCTGAGACTTTCTGTAAGAACTTGATAGAGCCTGTAGACAAGCTTTGTTTTGCTCCTTCGAGTATATACAGTGCCTTGCATAAGAAACTGAACATTGCATTTCCGCGCGCGTTGTTTGTCCGCGCCAAATATGCCCTTTTTGGGTAACTTCGGAAGACCTCTCGCGGGACCCCTTGGCTAGGCAGGGAATCGCAGACGCCTCAAGGGGGCTCGAAAGGCTTCAGAAAATGCATGATATGTCCTTTGTATAATTACAGTAAGGACAGAATGCATATATCTTGCCCCCAGCTGTGTGTCCAATCACTCTCCCTTTCGACGACTCCTTTGCCGCGCATTTGCCGATACCCGAAAAGGGTATATTTGGCGCGAACAAACAATGCGCGCGGAAATGCAATGTTCAGTTTCTTATGCAAGGCACTGTAGATTGCCGCGTGTTAGATTCGTAATCAGATTATAAACAAGGCGGCATTTTGACAACCCGACAGCGTACCAAGTGAGCAGTACGCGTGGCGTGTAAACCTACTCTAGGGTTTGCTCACCAAAGCCGCTTCGTATTCGTGCTTTCCACCACCGTCCACCCACAAACTCTGCAGATGGCCTTGGCTAGACCAACGGTGCATTTACATTATATACTATCCAATGACTGCGCTCATCCTCTGTGTTGCTCTAGACGAAATTACCTCCAGGTGCAAATCGCATCCTCTTTGTCAAGAATTTGGACTACAACATCACCGGGGAAGACCTATACGAGTTGTTTGGCCGTTACGGGAGCATAAGACAGATTCGAATAGGGAATGAGCAAAAGACGAAGGGGACTGCCTTCATAGTATTCGATGATGTGATGGATGTACGTGCGGCTCTTCCACATGTTCCCCGGCTGGCAGACTCATTGTGCACGGCAGGCTAAGAATGCCCTTGACCACTTGAACGGCTTCCATTTGCAGGGCCGATATATCGTCGTCCTGTACCACATGCCCGCTAAACAGGACGCAGCGGCGGCTAAAGCCGACCTTGCCCGCCGAGAGGAAGAGTTAGCTCAGTTGAAGAAGAAGCATGACATCAAGGATGAAAGCTGATCGTGTAGTCCGTATTTTCTCCGTCGTCTCGGATAGCTCCTTTATCACATGCAATCCTCTTATCTGCCATGCTTAACAGCTTAATCCTGTATCACCACCTGTTTGTATTCTATTGATTCCGGCCTGCTCTTTCGCGCGAGTCGCAGATCGCTGGGTGTTAGAGGCACGAGTCCTTGGTGAGCAGCTGCTGAGTACCGTAACGTCTGAAGAATGGCCTGAGATGCAGTCGTCCCTAGCCGATCGTTCAGTAAACTATGCTCCGTCCATGGTCCGGATCCGCGGTGTCCTTTCGCCTCACGGATCCTTCTATCCCGTCGTCAAACGCGCTTGAAAGCCTGAGTTTCACCTAAGTTTCTCCCGCACGTTACGCCCCGAGCGGATGTCGAATTCACTCACGCTTGAAACCTAATCTCTGGAACACGATATTAGATAATTCGACGCGGCCTCATCGGATATCCCAAGCTGTACGATTATCTCTATGGTATTACAAGGTATAGATCCCTTTCCCTGATTGTAAATTCTATGCGTGTACTGTTTCTTTCCGTAGGTCATTATTTATCTGTGAGCCTTGCAAGCAGGGCAAAAATCGTCGATGTTCGGAGCTGTCGTGGTAAGTTAGAGATGCATGCTCCTCTCCGGGGTGAAACGTCATACGGACCATATTGTTGTGGGAATTGATGGCTAACAATCGCCAATTCAGTCGGCCTCTCGACGGACATAGAAGCAGCTACGTACTATTGCCAACAAGTTTGAGTACAGGAAGGCGGCACACAGTTGGGCGGGTGGTTCGGGCTGAACTTGCACCTTACTGAGTCGCACTTAATCTTTAACGGTCGTCAGCAGGCAACTTTCGACAACCGATATATAGTCACCTCCTCTTCCGGGAGATTGATGGCATGACCGCATCTGGTGACGAAGTGTCAATACGGCGAAGGCTACTGTGCGCTCTGGTTTACCTGAGGTAGACATTCCTGACTCTGCAACGATCAGAGGAATAAGCCGACAATCCTGACAAAAGGTAGTGAACACTTGCCTGCGGAAAAAGCACATCGTTGTGAGGGTACAAGGTCGCTTGCTAAAGCGTTATTGAGGATGGAGATTGAGGTGAGGAACTCGAGTGATTACCCGCTCAGATTTTATACCGCGGGGGACAATCGGGAGAGCAAGTAGCAGAACCGACATCCGCCTCTAAAATTACACAAGTATGTGACCCGAGCTGCGTGGAATGGGAACTGCGACGAGGAAGTGAATACGGCGTCCCTTTCCGCACGAAAATTAAAGGCCCTAAGCAGCCATCCGTTGGTAGGATAGAGATGAGACGTCGACACATAAAGCATCCGACAACCCAGCAGTTGGCGGGTCATCGAAAGATAGGCTACCAGTAGGCCAGTCGTCCAGGGGAGACAATCTGCGGAAGTCCGAAAGAAGGCTGGCTTTCTGAAGACGACCCGGAGGCTATCGGATGAGAGCACAGATGAGAATGATGACGACTAACAAAAGCTGCAGAGTCATTGCTACCTTATGATGATGCTTGGATAGTCTATCGGGATCTTCAGGTGGCCTAAATCGGGTCATACATCAGCACTTCGCATCGGATGTCGGGTTGGGCTGCCTCGAACTACGATTCTGATGCAAGACATTCTCCGTCCAGGTTCGTGCTGCCTTGCTGCAACCTATGGATGACTTATCTCTGCACTCATCGGAGCATTATACATGGATTTCGATAGACATCCTCGCATAAAGACGATCTCCTACCTTCTGCGTCCATGGCCGCGGCTTATCGCATTGCGAAGAAGCAGACGAGAAGCCACTTCCATATATGGCTAGGTTGTTCGTCAACAGGGTGCGAGCAGTGGAATTCTCTGTTCCCTCCTCGGAGGAGCTGGGGGACTGACAAGCATGTATGCCAATGATGTTGCAGGACTTGAAGCTCTGGGGATTCACCCTCCCAAAGGGCGCTATCTGATTTTGACTCCTTATCTCTGAACGATGGTAAGTACTGCCGTGAGCTTTTCGATGAGCGGATAGTAATCGCCAGCTTTTTTGCGGAGTTACACCAGTACTCGTCCACAAAGCAGGACGACTTGGAACCGACCTTAAGAACTGTGGTGACCGCGCGCATTCCCTGTAGGATCCCCTCCGGGCAATCATGATGGCATGCCGATAACGCGTTCCTTACGTGTGGCGGATAGGAAGGGTAAATCGGATTACGGGTGTTTTCGCATACTTAGCTTCCTGGCAGACATAATTCGTAAGCGAAATATGATGTTATGACCAGAGCCGTACTCCTGGTGTTGATATGTCATCTGGTACCTTTGATACTTAGAGTCGGTCCGGAGGGAGATTTCATCTTGCATCCGACCAGGCGCCTGTGAGTGACTTCACATCCCATGACGAAAGCTGGCGACTTAGAATGCTGATGCTACTGCGCAATATTCATCTCTCTAGGAGTAGTCAAATATTGTCTGCACTCCATTCTGAAGATGCCGAACGTTCTGAAGGACTGACATTATTGCGACACCTTTCCAGACGGGGGGATATAGGTCGGTAAGCGGTGCAACGAAGGACGTTTCCGGGCCATTGATTATCTCACCATTCACTGTCTGCCGAAATTACACTTCCGTGAGAAGCATTTTCCATGACTGTGTAAGGTTTGCGCCGCCGTATTCACCGCACAAACTGAGTGGTTCTGCCCTCCTCTAGCAATGCGTTCTATCTCTGAGGACCTGGCGACAGGAGCGTCCACAGCACTATCATGAGCGGTCAGCGCGGTTAGGGATTTCTGAGAAGTCCTCGTTATGCTCTGACGCTCGTGAGACTGTCGTATCTAGGAAACATCATTCTGACGCTGCGGCACGCTCTTCCCACCTCCTCAGGGTGTTCACTGTGCCATCTGGGGCCGAACGTTCGCCTCCGCCGCGTTGCATCAAGGATATCGCAATTCTCCGCAAGCGCGACTATGTTCATCGTCCAAAGTTGTTATCTCTTCCATGAATCGAAGTCTGGTCCTTCCATCCGCTTCCGTCCACGCACCGTGCTGCTCCACTATTGTGCGGTGAAGGCCGAGCGCGTCCCACTCCGCCAATCCTCGGCCAACTCCTCCGTCTGGAGATAACGCACGTTGACGGCGATATCAGATTAATTCCGTCGAACGGCTCGACTGCGATCTTCAGCGACCGTCTGGAACGAGTGCTAAGCTGCTGCTGCTAGCTCTAATATCTAGCAAACTCGTGTCTGATATTATCTAATATAGTGAGCGTCCTCGAAGATGCAGGCGGCCATATCCCCGCAGAGTGATAAGCCTGCTAGATTTACAAGACACGCCTGATGTTTCGCATTCCCAGTCACTGGGCACCCATGCGACAGCTGCAGTGGCACTGGATCCGCTAGGAGCAATCTAGCTGCAGGCCTGCGCAGTGGAGGTTCCTCGGCGTTAGGATTGGATCGGTAGGTAGTAACGCTGGCCAACTCTGCATAGGTGTAGGTCTTGTTTAATTCTGTTACAAAAACCGATCGAGACGCCGCAGTGCTCGTTCGTCCGTAGGAATGCAACCTGCAATTGCATCGAACGCACGTCTACTAGCTCGTAGGGACGCTTGTTTCAGCTCGCAGACGGTCTGACAGAACTCTGAGATGTTCCGAGCGTGCAAAAACTGTCTTCAAAACAATAATACAGGGCGGCAACATACTATAATTACATCAGGTATCACCACAGCAAAATGACAACAGCTCGCTGATAGCGCAACGATCGAATATTCTGTCCGACCGACAATTGACCGAGTTCAACGGAATCAGATTAATTCTGCGGCGTTGACGGGCATCTCGTCCTACAGAAGAAGATCAGCTGCCAGCCCGACGGAACCCGACGAATATGTTTCACTCACAATTTGTGTGCTGTAGAATTGCTCGATGTCCCGCAGAATCTTCACATCATCGACCGTAACGAACTAGAATATCATTAGCCTATGGTCAGGAGTAATAATGTTGCATGCGCACGTTGATGGCAACACCCTTCCTTCCGAAACGACCAGAACGGCCAATGCGGTGGATGTAATTTTCGCGATTTCTAGTTGGGGATGATCGTCACTAACTGCAGGCAACTGCCACCTGAACGAGGACGTACGAAGGAAGATCATAATTAATAACCAACGATACTTGCTGCACATCGATACCGCGAGCCCAAACGTCCGTTGTTATCAAAACACGTCTGCAAAGAAGTCAGTCATAAGCAAGGAACAGCTTGCGACGTGGTTACTCACGATGATCCCGCGCGGAACTCTGACATGATCGCGTCTCGTTCCTTCTGGGGCATCTCTCCGTGCATAGATGACACTGTGAAGTTGGCCGCTCGCATCTTTTCAGTTAGCCAGTCGACTTTCCGCCGTGTGTTGCAGAAAATGACAGCTTGAGTGATCGTTAACGTGTCGTATAAGTCGCACAGCGTGTCGAACTTCCAGTCCTCCTTCTCCACAGCCACGAAGAACTGCTTGATACCCTCTAGCGTAAGTTCGTCACGCTTCACGAGAATACGGATGGGGTCCGTCATGAATTTTGTGGTCATCTCCAGCACGTCGTACGGGAGGGTAGCGCTGAGGAGGACAACTTGAGTAGCGGGGGGTAAGTATCGATAAACGTCGTATATTTGGTCCTTGAACCCTTTGTTCAATAGTTCGTCCGCTTCGTCAAGGACGAGCATCTTGATGTTCCGCGTCCGCAAGCTCCGCCTCCTTATCATGTCGAATACACGTCCGGGTGTTCCGGACACCACATGCTGACCATACTCCAGTTTCCGAATATCCTCTCCGATGGACGTACCGCCGATGCAGGCGTGACACTGAACGTTCATGTAGTCGCCCAGAGCGAGGACAACGGACTGAATTTGAGTGGCTAATTCACGCGTAGGTGACAGCACGAGTGCTTGCGTCTCCCGGACCGTCACGTCGATGGACTGCAAGATTGAGATAGAGAAGGTCGCGGTTTTTCCAGTTCCCGACTGCGCTTGAGCAATGACGTCCCGCCCTTGGATTATCGGTAAGATAGCGCGTTGCTGAATGGCCGAGGGTTTCTCGAAGTCTTGAGGGAGCGCCTGAGTCAGTGGAAGAGACGTGCAAATGATGTAGCGACGCACTGTACGCATAGATGCCTCGGAGAAGATCCTCCTTCAGACCAAGGTCGTCGAAAGTAGAGACGACCGGGACGGCCTCAGAGGACTCGAACACAAGTTTCTAAAACAGCAGTACTCAGGTTAGCCGTTCCACCGAAAGACAATTCCCTCCACGTACTTCGTCTCCAGCGTTAAGACCAGACATTTTGACGGTTGTATGCAAACGCGAACCTCCGGATCCGAAGGGAAGAGCAAGCAATCCCAGAAGGCGAAAATGCTGACTAAGCTGCTGAGTTCGAAACAGCGAGAGATCCCAACTGGGCGCTTCATTTGTGCGCGTGCATTCTCGTTCGTCCTCGACATCGACCAACATGGACTCGGTTATCGAAGTACAAAGGCAGACCCACGAGGAGATAGAACGCTACGAAAGAGCTTTGTACCAGTTGCTGTCCAAGCCAAACCCAAACCACCAACAACGGCTGCAGACGGAACACAAAGCATCTCAAATCCTAGACCGTATTGGCTCTCGCGTAACTGCTCTGGATGGTCTCTATCAGGACCAAGATACTAGGAATGCCGAGATAGAATCATTGTCTGCTTCCTCAAAGCACGACGACCTATCTGAGTTCTATTCGCGGTTGGTGAAAATCCAGGAGCACTATGCCAAGTACCCTGACTCCGTAGCAGGGGGATTTGAGTTGGAACTCGCGGCGTTTCTGGAGGAAGGACAGGAGGTCGAGGGAGAGGACGAAGACGAGGAGCAGGAAGACCGTGAGTAGTCAGTACGCCCCCTGCAACTCCGACTTCATTCATGCCCCTTTGCTGCTCCAGCAATCGCCCTGTTGTTCTCGGGTGAGGAAGCTTATGGGAAATACCTTGACCTGTACGCCAATCATAATACTTACAACAACATCAAGAATGTTGGCAAACGACTTGGCTATCTTCAGTACCTCGACATTCTCATTGCCGCCCAGAATGGTCCTATTCATTCAGACTTGCCCAAAGAAGTTCGACTATCAAGAGATTATGAGCTGTGCGTGCTGTGACTCTGTAGATCGAATTCCATCTTATGGGCTTGTCCTAAGATACATCAAGTCTCTGCATGCTTATCTACTTTCTTTCACGAAAAGGACGCAACCTCTTGTGGACGTCGATACAGCGCAAAAGGAAGCTGCAGAGGACTTCAATAAGAAATGGGAGGCGGGAGAGCTGTCGGATTGGGAAGAAGCTCGTTCCAAAACCCAGCCAGATGCCAATGGCTCGGAAGGTGGTGTGTGGTGTGCCGCATGTAGGTTCCACGACGTTGGCATTGGGACCTGTTAATGAATGTCCTGCAGGTCAGAAACATTACGCGAAGCAGACTGTCTATGACGCTCATCTGACCTCAAAGCGACACATCAAGGCTACGGCCAAGCAAGCAACCGCTGAAGCGCCTCCACAAAATCCCAATGGTACGCGCTCCGGGTCTATGCCGCCTCCCTCTTTGGTTCCCCAGAAGTCAAATGCTGCAAAGCATCGATCTGCCGCGCTTTACACCTATCTCTCGACTGCACTGTTGCGCTCGCTAATTCCCACACTCAACGACACGAAGTCCAATGTCGAGCGCAGATTCTCTCTCACCGCTCGAGAACGTGAGCAAGAACTCGTCGAGCAATCTAAGAAACCGGCTCCGCCACCCGCTGCCAAAGGCGAAGGGGAGGAGGAGGAAGAGGAAGAGCGGATATACAACCCCTTGAAACTACCCTTAGGATGGGATGGCAAACCTATTCCCTATTGGCTGTACAAACTTCACGGTTTGGGGGTTGAATATCGGTGTGAGATCTGCTCGGATCATGTGTACATGGGAAGGTACGCTCAAACCACCCTACGATAAGGCACTGTGTTTGACCTCTTTCTACACTTGTAGGAAGAATTTTGAGCGACACTTCCAGGTACGTCCCAGAAGACAGGGTTGTCGGAGTACTAACCTTGCTCCATAGGAATCAAGGCACGCTTTCGGAATGCGAGCTCTTGGACTCCCGAATACAAAGCACTTCCATGAGATTACTAGGATTGAAGATGCCCTGGCCTGTACGTTATGATCATCGCCAGCCCCGTCTGGGATAGAAGCTAACTCCTGTGTCTAGTGGCTGAACGATTAAAGCGAGAAGGCCGTCATGAAATATTCGAGCAAGAGACGATGGAAGAACTCGAGGATGATGAAGGCAATGTGTACAACCGCAAGACATACGAAGATCTGAAGAAGCAAGGCCTTATCTAGTATCGGTCGATTTGTCTGCACGCAGTCACTCTTATGAAGTTTTACGGATGCCTCTCGCAAGTTAGATGCACTCGATATCTTGGGCCACCCTCCGTACAGTACTGTCATTGTAGAATAACCCAGGGAAGGGTCTTACGCTGCATCGCCGTTCTGCCGAGATGGTCTGTTGCTCCGTGGTGGAGGCGGAGGTGGTGGTTTTCGTCCAGCGACAGTGGGTGCCATAGGTGTCGGCAATTGCAGTGCATGTGCATATAATTCCTCATCTGATGAGGACGGTGAGCTTGAGAGGGGAGAGTCGCTCGGAGAATCAAACGGGTTCCTGGATTGTGGCCCTGTTGAGACGCTGCTCTCCGATACATTGAAAACTCCATTCGGGTGATCTGCGGTGGCACTGTGGTTAGCATCTGTTAACGACAGTGGAAAGCAACTCACCGGGGCTATCCCACCATGCTGCGTCATCGGAACTTGGCGGTGGAACTGTTCGGACACGGATCAAGTTGGTAGATCGTCCATGCACGAAGAGAATTCTGCTTACGGTCCGTGTCATCCTGATGGAAAGTTAATGAAGCAAGTTTCTCATCCAATTTCTCACCCGGAGCGGTGGAGGTGACACTGTCCAGAAGCATGCGAGAAAGTGCGGCCCGTTTAATGCTGTCAATTATCCGTATCTCGGCCCGGAATACAGCGAAAACTGGCAGCTTGAGTGTAAGACAGTCCACGAACAAATCCTGCACGTCACTTACCAGGTCGATGATCCGAACTCCGTAATTCCGCTCTTGAGTAAACCGTAAGGTCTAACTGCTTACCCTTATACAGGATACGATCTGCCACAGTTAACCTAAGGTAAGATGTGGTAACGTACGAACTCACCCGTCCATGCAGGTATTCTCATCTTCTCGCTGGTATCATAATTGTCTGTTCCCACATCGTACTTGTATGTTGGTCGGAACAGGATGGGACCTTCCTCAAATCCCACAAATGCGGCCTTGGCGTCCATCACTTGTTTCAGCTGAGCAGGACGGTGAGGTTGTTCCCGAAGATGACAAATGAACATCATACCTGATCTGCTGCAAGCAACGCATCAAGATTGTCGGAAAGGGCAAGAGCTCTGACGGTCTCATTCTCTAGATCGATGCGATAGTTGGTGTCTGCCAACCATATGACATTGCTTAGGGGGGCGAAATGAGTAATGAGTATACGAGTGTATGGGGTATGCTGATAACATACTCGTGGCTCTTGATAGTCTTTCCTCTGAGGAACTGTAGCCCATTGACGATCGTCCAGTAATCAGCATTTCGTTCTTGGATATTGCTATGCCCAGCAGCCAGGTGTGCCGTGAGGAAGCAAAAGCTGGTATCATGATAATCTAGACGTATCCCGACGGCTCCTTTATTACCAGACATGCCTCGCAAGCCAGTCTACAACATGAGGTTTGGGATCAATCCGACTGACTCGCGCTGCCTCACTTACCTTACGGGTTGTGGCTTCGACATTGCGGATGACTGAAGTCAACTGGGCTTTGACAAGAACAATAAGGGCCGTCCCAACCAACTGGTGAAACCGTGAGCTGCCACCGCTGAAACTTCTTTCCATATATGAGCTCACCTGCTCGCTTCGCAGGATGACATACTCTTCCTTCTTGTTTGGATGCCGCGCGAGCGTTTCCAAGAGTTTGGCCTCCCATATTCTCCTACACGATGACAATGAGCGGAGTTATCGAAGTTGAGAGACATGCCGACCTCTTCTCAGGGTCAGTCTGCAAGATTTGTTGGGCAGTCAGGGGAACAACTTCCTGGAACCCTATCACGAAGATATCTGGTCTGCTCCTCGATTAATACCTATATCCCTACAAGAACTAGCTGACGCACTCCGGGACATCTACGCGCGGTTGGGGATCACCGTGAGTGACAAAAGATCAATAAAAACCTACTTATTTGAGGAAATAGCCAGGGCAAGAGCGACTCCGAGGACGGGGGCTGTAAGTTCAGACTCAGCTGCATTGTGGATAGAAAGAGGGCCCGCCTACTTACCCGGCCATTGAGGTTCCAGGTCCCAGCGAATATGGTACACTGTTTTGTCGTGGAGTACTCCGACAACCTGTAAAGCTCAGATTGGTACAATAGCGTGGTACTCGAGACAACATACCTTTGCTCCAACGCCGCACGAACGGAGTCGTGAATAGGGTCGAACACCGTCACTTGTCTTTGGTCACTAAGATTCCCCTATTCTTACGTGAACTCTAGGCGGGACGCTTCCTGTAGTACGGCGTACCAAGAACATGTCAATCGCCACTTGCTTGTTCTTGTCCTGGAAATTATTGATGTAAGCTCTGGAAACACTCTTCGTGGCATCAGATAGCACGCCTGAAGATGCGGTCAGAGAACAGCTTATGTCAAGCTCTTTTACGAACCAGCTAGGGTTCTCTTTCCACTGCGAGTAAAGCTCGTGTTCAACGCCCCCGTACCCGCGTATATGCGAGACAAGGCATCTCCATTCTCAGCCCACAGTTCTCGATGATATGACCATAGAGAGCCCGCGCGGAGCCACTCCCTCCGGACCAAAGTCAAGAACTGCTCCAGAGTCGCCCTCGACAATATGTCTTGCACGAAGTTCGTGCGATCCAAGCTACACGTACGGTAAGCATCTCATCGTCCCAGCCATGTATCCTGCAACATACCAGTCTAGGCAATTTGTTCGGAAGACACCTTTCTGTTCGGTGATGATCTCGTCTGTAGCTGAGTCGCACATGGTGAATCCAAACCTTTCCATGTTATCATTTATGCCCTCGAGGCGTCTGCCAGCACACCGAAGTTGTTAATATCTTGAACAGTCTCAGGACGGACGGACCGTCCTACCTCAGATCACGGATGACACTATCATGTCCCCCTATCCGGACGGCGTTGTGGAAATCAAAGTGTGTCATATCTACGTCGGCACCGAAGACATTGTGGGCAATTTGCATGTGCCGTGCATATGCAGCGGTCAAACTTGCTTCGCTCTCCTTCGTACTCAGCAGGTTGATGGCGTGAACAGCACCATATTCTTCTGTCAGCTGAGCAAAATGACGTTCAAATGCCGGCTGCGACGCTTGCGGACGGGTAATTTGAATGCGTTGTCCAAATGTCTGCAAACCTTGCTGCTCCCAGAATACTGCGTAAGGTGTGTTCCGAAAGGTGAGATGTCGGATATATTGCTCGAGGAATATAACACATACGTGGGATGCTACCGCGCACTTGTACGTAACTAAAGCAATGCTGATCCGTGCTGAATAGCGTTTCCGTCTACAGAGCCTGCTGGTCAGACCTTTGGGCATGAACAGAAGCGGTCAGTCCGCGAACCTCGACAAAATTAGCACAATTTCCGTCGTCATCGACGCCACGCGTATTGAACCTTGTGCCTGCACGTTTCCACCCTAAGCGCGATATTAAAGTGAGAGTGGCTACGGTAGGCGACCCGTTGGTCGGCGGAGCGGGCAGGGCTAAGGTAAAGAGCCCCACAAATCCTTGGATGGTGAGAATCTATGGATAGTAAATGGGATAATTCCTGCCGATAGAGTCACGGAGACCGGGCTTACGATAAACTGGCACCTATCAAGATCATTTCGCTCGTCTTGGTCCAATCTATCCCGGAAATCCAGCAAACTACGGACGATGTACTCGTTCCAAACGAATCGCTCGTCGAACGTGTTGATGTCCTTCATGCTAACGCGGTCTCGGGACAGCCGCTGGGATAGGCGGGACGAAATATCCCAGTAAGGTTCCAACGCATAGTAAAACGAACCAGAGGAGAGAATTTTGGTCAGCGGGGCACAGGGATGTTCAAACGCAGCAGCCGCAGAGCTCTGGGCGCTGGACGCCTCATTTCTCTGCATCATCAGCATGTCCACAGAGTCGGTATAGCTGGGACTGGGTAAAGCATCGGCCGCAGCAGAGAGATCATCCCAGGTGGAGGAAGTGAGACTGTAGAAGGAGACATCGTGTATCCGAGCGACAGACTCCGGAGAGGATGCTGATGGTCTCGTATTGCCTACTTCAGTAGCTGACGTTACCACCGCTAGGAACATCTCTGCTAGGGTGTGAGGAACTCATGCTTTTCGGTCGTAATAACAGGCAAGCGCACCATTTGAGACGGATATTAGTCCCAGGCATCCTTTGATAGCCCGACTGGACAGTCGAACGGCATTCGAGAAGTCAACATCATCTTTCTGGAGGAATTCAACGATAGCTTTCGAGGTACTGCCTTCTGCCGCGCGAAAGACGAGAGCTCGCCTCGGTCGACCAGATCTCTCGTCTTCTGAGCTAGTAACGAGGTACAGAGTCCGAGGACCTTCTGAAAGGTAGAGATGCATCTTGACCGCCCTGCACCGTTCTCGGGAGATGTGGCCTCCCTGAAGCGAGCTGTACCGTCGTCAGTGAGCGCTGACGGGGTACGAGGTCTTGCGGCGCAGTTCTCAGTATGCACAGCAGCCCAGTCAGAAAGCAAAGACGTATGTTGGGGTAAGTATACACGAGTTACCCTATCCACAACCTTTCCAAGTTGGGCCGTCAAGGTGTCCGATCCGAGCGATCGTCCTTACGCACGTGGTTTATGTACGTAGATATTTACCATGGCCAAAGTCAGACTAATTCTATGAACTACGCTATCTGTCTTTTACAGCAGTATCATGTGTGGTACTCGCAGTTCTCCTCAAACCCAAACCATCTGCTCCCGGAGGCGCTGTGCTCCTTCGAGGTGGAGGGCTCAAGGTGAAAGAAGGTGGCGGCCTCACGCCGTCAGCGCCCACACCTACCCACACTTCTGCAGAATGTCTCGGCGATAACATGGGTGATGGAATGTTGCTGTACGTATGTCCAAGTCCCGGTGATGGAGGCACGCCTGGGGAGGACGGTGCAATGATACCCTCTGTCTCCCTTCTGCGCGTTCGGGGGCGGATACGAGGCATGGAGTCAATAGGTAGGATCCTGAGCAGCGATTTGAAGAGAGAAGATCGAGGTTGCACAAGGATAGGTTTTGAGGGGCTTGTGGGTGTGCTGGGCTCTCCTGAAAACATGCCGTTCAACGGGGCCGAACATGGGGATGGTGAACTACTACTCACCGGTAACAGTAGGCAAGGCATTGTCATTTGCGCTCAGACTGAGAAACAAAAAGAGCGGGGCAAGCCACACACAGATCCCAAAGAATGTTGCGATGTCAGCGAACCCAGGAACCCTCACAGGAGGTGCTGAGCCTGGATATCCACGGTAAGCGCGGTGGGACCTTTGGCGGGCTTCTTGGGTGATGCGAGAGAAGTAGAAGAACCACAGGAAGTGGTCAATCACCACTAGCGCGCACGATGCCAGGAACGACGGAGACATCAGGGAGATGAACGGCCAGGACGCCGAGAAGTTTTGGAGGTAGACAAAGTGGCAGAATATGGAGAAAAGCGTTTGCGGCAGAGGTAGGGAGTCGAAGAAGTAGAGGAGTACGTGCAGGGCAATAACAACCTGAAGACAGAAGTCAATCATCTTTCTCATGCCCACCAAACAGCATCCTACCGACATAAATACCCCTCTGACCTATGACTTTGGAAGATCTCGAGTGTTCTTCAATAACCTCGGAAATCCATAGCAGTCCGCTGGCTATTCACAGTTTAAGCCTTCACTTTAGCGCAATCAGACGATCAACGAACATACCAAGTGAGAGGACCATGAAAACGAAGGCACCTAGAGCAGCTCCATAGCTGAGGGAAGAGATGGGATGTTAGCTATGACCGGTATGATAGAGAGTATACATACCTAAGTAAATGCAATAACGGCATCCAGTGATGCAGGGAAGCCTCTAGTTTGGGCAACTGCAGAATGAGTACTGTAATAGGCTTGATCCTGCGCCTCTTAAAAAAGACTTAGTAGACGAGCAACTGCTGTAACACGTCGAGGCGGGGTAAAGGCGCGGTGCCTCCACGTGATCGATCCTGTAATCGACCGTGGCTGTGGCTGTGGAATGTCGGTACGCCACCGTGATCCCACCTCAGCCTTAATACCAGTTCACTATTGCTTTGTATCGTATCCAGTATCATGAGTAACCTTGAAAGTAAGAGCCACTGCGTTGGTTATGACGCCAACTCACAACTCCTATTACACAGAGACGTTGTTCCAGCTCAAGGTGGGCGGTCTGTGCAATGGTGCACGGGAAGAGGGGGAAGCTAATCCCCGATAATTGTCCTCCAGTTTACCGCAAAGTCGTTGAACCGGCAGGCAAAGAACGCGCAGAAAGACGAGAACAAGGAGAAAGCGCGGCTGAAGAAGGTACGTGACACCCTTGGTGCTGCGGCTCCCAATAGCTCATCCGCGCTATCCCAGGCGCTTCAGCAAGGCAACACCGACGGTGCGCGGATATACGCGTCGAACGCCATCCGCAAGAAGAGCGAGGCGCTCAATCTGCTTAGGCTCGCGAGCCGCATAGATGCCGTCGCCAGCAGAGTGGAGACTGCTGTTACCATGCGCCAGGTGACAGGGAACATGACGTCCGTAGTCCGAGGCATGGACAAGGCGATGGAATCCATGAACCTCGAACGAGTGCGTCTGCTCCTCCGTTGCACACATCCAATCTGCTGATATTCACCTTTCCGCTCGGCTGTGTAGATCTCCCTGATCATGGACAAGTTCGAGACACAGTTCGCCGACCTCGACGTGCAGACGGCGTACATGGAGGATACGATGGGATCCACCACCGCCGTCTCGACACCTCAAGATCAGGTCGACCAGCTGATTCAACAGACTGCCGAAGAAGCGCAGATCGAGCTCCAGCATGACATGGCATCGAAGGACCTCCAGGGTGTCGCGGATCTCAGTAGTTCCAAGGACAAGGTCATGGAGGAAGATGCTCGACTGGCAGAGAGGCTGAGGGCGCTGCGGCCTGCATAATGTCTGAGCATGTAGGATCGTTTGGATTCCTTGTACATCATATTGTACTTCTAGTTCTCTTTCAGGATCAGAGATAGCAAGCAGCGCGTATTATATCATTCCAGCCTCCAGTACCATACTTCTACTCCCTACAAATAGTGCAATCTATCAGGACATTTATGAAACAACAGCCCGTCAGGCAATGGGTGGTACAGTAGCAGCGAAACAGACATGTACACAGCAAACAGCAATATAGAAACACGAAGTTGGCGCAGCACCAGAGATGAAATGCAAATGCAGCAATGAATCCTCAATATGTCGTGACGATGTGTAAAGGGAGCATGAAACTGAGAACATGAAGATGCGGATGCAAGTACACATGCAGATTGCAACACAAAAGCACATACAAAACAGCGCACGGAAGCAGATACAAATAAACAGAGCAATAAGACAGATTTAATCCATAAACAGCGGGAAACGGACAGTGAGATCATCACCTCATAACGTGATTTTTTGTCATAGACGCAAGACAGACGGGCCCACGACACGGGCGGAGTCAGATAGAGCTTTGCACACGGGGGGCCAAACGCGTTCAACAGGAGCAGAGCATGGCATGTCGGTGACCAAGGATCAACTATGTCGCAACGACAGGGCCAGCCTGCACCGCCCTCACAAGACGGTCGATAAGCAGTCTCCTACTGCGCTCGTCCGATTTGAAACCATGCATAGGCGACGGGGACAACTCCACAACCTTCCTGACGCGCGACGCGAGGCCGGAGGGCCCGTCGAGCGGCAACTGGCCTGCTTCGCACCGACGGATGTCTGTCATGGAGCTTAGGTTACCACATTGCACGAGCAGTATAAAAGCGCACGCACATTTTTCGACGCGCTGCATACCAGCGTCCCCAACGAGCGCTCGCAGCTCTGTGAGCACCTGCTCGCGCTCCTTGCTCCGCATGAGCCCTATCCCGTGGCTATTCGGCAAGAAATGGTCCTCCTTCACCCTTGAAGGCGCCCACGCGAGCCCAAGCCCGAGATCCAGGCTCTTCGCCTTCGTACTCGGCGCAGAGTGGCTGCTCGAGTCGTCCAAGAACGGGCTGGCCGGCACCAAGTTCACTTTCGGCGTCTTATTAGCCAGCGGCGCACCCGTCGTCCGCGAAGCGAACATACCGTCCCTCGGCGCGGACGGCGGCACGTACGGAACCGCGGGCTCGAACTGGAAGGCCCCGAGATGCCTGTGTCTCTGCTGCAGCGCAGACCGCGGGGGATGATGGGACCTCCCCCAGCTCCCCCCCGCCTCCCTGCCCTCCGCAGAGTCCCCAGAGGCAGATACGGTCGTCTGCGAATGGCTGTACCCATGCGCGCGCGACGCAGCAGACCCCCCGGTGCCGCGGCGCCTCAGCGGCGACGGCAGCCCATTATCCTCGGTCTCGGAGAGACTCTTGAACTGGATGCGCTGCGGGTGCTTCCGCGTATTAGCAGTTAACGACGCATCGACGACGCGCGCGCCCCGATGCCCCTCGAGAGCGCGCTCCTTGTCCTTGAGGCTCTTCGTGCGCCCTTCGAGTGAGCTGCCCCCGCTGGCGGGCCGCTCAAAGTCGAAGCTCCCGTGCTTGAGCCGCTTGGCCGCCTTCGCGTCCGCCTTGCCCGACTTGGACCCGGAGCCCGTGCTCGACCTGTGCACCTTGGCAGTCGACGCGCCAGGGTGACTCCCGGACGCGTACGGCCGGCCAATCGCGCCTGCTGGCCGCGCAGCGTGCCTATCCTTCCCATAGTCCCTAGCGATAATCGGCTCGCCGACGACCCTGATCTCCACCTTCGCCGTCTCCTTCTCCTTGCGCTCCTTACTCTTGCCCTTGTGCCCGAAACTGAGGAGTAACGGCGAACACCGCCCGAGCTTCTCCGTGCCGATACTCTCTCGCTCGCCCGCATTCCCGCCGTCCAGCCTGGGCGGCGACGTGCGCACCCGCACGGGGGGCACACCCTGGTACCCAGCGCCGTTCATATGCGCAGGAATGGCCCTCGCTGGCAGTGGGCGCGGAGCAACGACAGTGACGCCCGCCTTCTTCTCCGGGCTGCCACTCTCCTTATCCCGCTTCGGCGCATGTGCATGCAACCCGTCCACTTTCTCCGACGGCATCCCAGAGCCAGATTCGGCAGCGCGCTTCCCCGCACTCGTCGACGCGGCGCCGGGCGCGGCCCCGGAGAAGAAGCGCCAGCACGTCTGGCTGCGGCCTCTTTCCTTTCTCGGCGAGCCAGGAACGGAGGATACCCCGATAGAAGGGCTCTGCGGGCGGGAGCGGGGGGTGGGGGATCCTGAGCGGGAGTGCGACGACGGCAGCTGCGTGGAGGCCTTGCGCGGGCTCGAGAGCCCGTGGAACAGCCTCGCGAAGGGGTTGGGGGACTTGGCCCGGGAGCGCTCGCGCGTCTCACCGGGGTGTGGCGTCGGTCGGGGGTTTGACGGTCCTCGGACGGGAGAGGCGACGGGAGAGGTGAGGTCGAGCACATCGGGCATGTGCGCCGGGGGCGAGATGGTGATCCCTTCAGGCCGTCTGTGCCGTCGGAGCTTCTTTCTGTGGTCGTGGTCCGTGACGGTCGAGTTCGTCGCGGCCGTGGAGGCGCTGAGGGGACGCGACGGCGATCGCTTGCTGGGCTGCGTACGCGATTTCGATCTGGGGGTGTGATCATGATGCGAGTCGTTCGGCTGGTCGTCGGGCTCGTCGTCGAGGCTAAAGTGTCGGGTGTGACGCTGGGAGTCAGGGACGGAGGCAGAGCCAGCAGGGGGGACTGGCTCCGCTGATCGTGATCGGCGTGCTGCGGGCAGCACAGGACGCGAGGAACGTGGGCGGTGAATGAAAGTGTAAAACTGAAATACGCGTCGAACGCGAGGCGCGCTTAGATCGAGAGGCTAACATTGGGGTCATCGGCGCACCTTGGTCTGTTTGCCGTTCGGACCGCTCTCCGTTTGTTCACGGGGGTCATGGTACATACCGAGGTGTGCGATGTCGAGATCGGACTGGCCCATGGGCGCCGCATAACCCGTCAAGAGCAGGGCTTCGCCGTCGTCTTCTGTCTCGACCTGGGCGACCATGGCGCGTGCGCGCGTGAACGGTTCGCGTGTGAGGGGGATAGAGACGCGTCGGAACATACCTGAGCAGAGAGGGCAGACGAGTGGCGTTTGGACTTTGTATTTGAGTGCACGAGCGAGTAGAGCTGGGGAGACACGTGTAAATGGGCTTGGGGGGACACGAGATGAATGAAACATACGTCTTTGGAGAGTCTGATGCGGGCAGAGTCGAGGAGCGCGAGGGATGCTCGTCTGGGGGCTGCGGGAGCGACAACGTGGAAGGCGTTCTGGATGGACGCGGGCGGGGTCGACGGGGCGAGGGAAGACTGGGACGTGGACTGGATGGATTCTGCCATGAACGTCGCGCATGTGCTGGGCTAAGAATGGCCAGGAACACTTGCTGACCGTGCGTGTTACACTTAAACTCAACCCGGCAAACCCCGCAATGTCGAAATGTTGTCACCATCGCGGTCGCACTCGAAATTCATCAGCCATGGCGCCCGTCTCTTTGCCCCCGACGTCGTCCTCGACAGCGAGCAGCGATGAGCACTGCTGTTGCCTGCGCTCAGGGTGCTGCCGCCCTCCTCAAAAGATCCCGTCTCAAGGCCGCACGCGCTGCGCTCACTCTCGCCCGCGCATCCTCCTCCTCCGCCCCCAGCCGCCCGTCCTTCCCCTGCGTAGACGCTCATGCCCATCGCGAGTCCCGCATACGCGCATCCTATGCCGCCGACGCCCGGCCTGCCTCTGAGGACGGCCCGGAGCCCCCGTACGCACGGCCCTCGCCCCAGTCCTACCGCGTCTATCACCACCCCACGCCCGTCTCTCTCACGTACGGCTCGAGTCTGCCCGCATTCGACATCGCGTACGAGACCTGGGGCACTCTCTCGCCCCGCACGGACAACGCCATCCTCCTCCACACCGGTCTCTCCGCGTCCTCGCACGCCGCGTCCACAGAAGCCAACCCCTCCCAGGGCTGGTGGGAGAAATTTATAGGCCCCGGGCTCGCCTTGGATACCGACAAATACTTTATCATTTGCACAAATGTCCTTGGTGGCTGCTATGGCTCCACAGGCCCTTCGTCGATCGACCCCCGGACTAACCAGCCCTACGCTACCACCTTCCCGATCCTGTCCATCTTCGATATGGTCCAAGCGCAGTTCCACCTGCTCGACCACCTCGGTATCGAGCATCTCTATGCGAGCGTCGGGAGCAGTATGGGCGCCATGCAGAGTTTAGCTGCAGGTTGGCTATATCCTCAGCGGGTTGGGAAGGTTGTCAGCATCAGCGGGACCGCCCGCAGCAGCCCGTCTGCTATCGCTATGCGCTTCGCTCAGCGTGCGGGTAAGCGCCTCAGACACTTCGAGTCTGGTTTTATTCTAAGATCGCCGCCATTCCAGTGCTGATGGCAGACCCGAACTGGAATAACGGTTTTTACTATGACCGTCTACCGCCCCATACAGGCATGAAGCTAGCTAGGCGTGCGTATCTTCCAGGAATACCTCGGGTTCGCAGCTGACCCGGATATCCTCCACTCAACAGAAATCGCCACAATAACCTACCGCTCCGGCCCAGAGTGGGACATCCGTTTCGGCCGCAAGGTCCGCCCACTGCCCCCTTCAGAGGAACCGGAGAAGGGCATGCCCCGCCCCCCCGCGCTCTGCCCGGACTTCCTGATCGAAACCTACCTCGACCATCAAGGCGAACAGTTCTGCCTAAAGTACGACGCGAACTCGCTGATCTACGTCTCGAAAGCGATGGACCTGTTCGACATGACCCTCCCCGCGCTGCAAGAACTCAACCTCTCGCCACCCCCACCAAGTGGCTCGCACCCATCGCAGTTGACTCATCCTGCTTCTCCCTGCAAACCGCCGCAGGAGCAGCCCCGCAGGCATACCTCCCACTCGAAGCACCACCCCCCGCCGCCGAACCCGCCGCCGCACCTCCCGGACCTCGCCGCGGGCCTCTCCCCGCTCGCGAACACGCCCGTCCTGATCCTCGGCGTGCAGAGCGACATCCTCTTCCCGGTCGAGCAGCAGCGCGAGGTCGCGGACGCGCTGCGCATGGCGGGGAACCAGCGCGTGAGCTACTACGAGCTCGGCGGGGTGTGGGGGCACGATACGTTCTTGTGAGTGCTCGTGTATGAATGTGGGGATGAATGCTGATTGGGATTATAGGTTGGATGTGCAGAATGTTGGGGGCGCGATTAGGGGGTTCTTGTGAGGCGATGGGTGGCGGGTGCAGCGTGTATCCATAGTCTCCCGTTCTTCTTCCTGCTTGTAGATCTCGGAAGACTAGGTCTTCTACGTACATCAGTGCTGTATAGATCCCGTAATATACGACGTCCAGCAAGGTCGTGCATCTAATACAGCACGTCTTTCATGAGAGCCCTCTGAGATTGGCTTGCGTCTGTGTTTCCTCGTAGAGCACATGCACCTATATGCGCCCACAATTAAGGCAGCGGCCTTTGCCGACGCAGTGATGTGCACTTGGACAACATCGCAGATCGACTGCGTACCTAAACCAGTCCATACTGTAAGGGATCGACGCGACCTAACACCACTCTCCGCTTTATACCATCACCCTTCAGTCAACATGAACCGCATATTTGGATCGTCGTCGAGCAAGAAGCCCAAGCCGTCATTACAGGACGCTATCAACTCAGTACGCACCTCTCACCCGCCCTGGCATGCCATGCAACGATCTCAGAAGCGTCACCCGCGCAGACAGATGCGCGCGTTGCGTCGATAGAGGTGAAGATCAAGAAGCTCGACGGCGAGCTCGCGCGGTACAAGGAGCAGATGAGCAAGCTGCGCAACGGGCCCGGGAAGGTACGCCTCCCATCTCACCCCCTCCCCTCCCCGTCCATCCACAGAGATGATGACGACCCGGGCGTTTAGGACGCGATCCAGCAGCGCGCGCTGCGCACGCTGAAGCAGAAGCGGATGTACGAGGGCCAGCTCGCGCAGCTGCAGCAGCAGACGTTCAACATGGAGTCCGCCGCGCTCACGACGGAGAACCTGCGCAACACGATGGCCACCGTCGAGGCGATGAAGCAGGCGAACAAGGAGATCAAGAAGCAGTACGGGAAGATTGACATTGACAAGATCGAGGTGCGCTGGATGCGCGTCGTCGCGGTTGCGTTGGGCTCATGATGCCTGTAAAGAATATGCATTATGATATGGAGGACCTGCTGGAGCAGGCGAATGAGATTCAGGAGACGTTGGGGCGGTCGTATGCAGTGCCGGAGGAGATTGATGAGGCGGATTTGGAAGCTGGTCCGCTCATTTCGCTGCTTCGCCACACTCAGCCTTGCTAACCGGCGTTCACAGAACTGGATGCGTTAGCCTTGGAAGAAGATGAAGAGAGCACGTCGTATCTAGCTGATCTCAACAAGGCGCCTGACTTTGTAGACGAGGCCCCTGTCGAGCTTAACGAGGTGAGTCTCGGGTCGCGCCTCCGTATCAGTTTAACTAATCCGAATACGACAGACACCCGCCCATCATGAAGCAGTCAAGACAACAGCTTAGTATCACGGGATTATAGGGTCATGCGGCTGCGCCACGAGTAGATAGACTCCAGACGAAGTGTATGTAACCTCAGCTTTGCATGAACATGTAATATGTATGATTAGGACAATTGAAAGATATCCCTATGCCTGCTGGAGCTTTCCCTGCAGCTATCACGATGCTACGGAACGCTCAGCCGTATCGCCTGGCGGCTGTCGAACCTTCCGCAAACCAGTCATCAGTAAGCCGGGTGTCCTCGACAGTGGCGATGTTCACGATAGTCGATTTGCTCTGAGAATCTAGTGCATAAACGCAGTCAGTCTTGTCACGGCTTCTTCTGAAACGGACTCACATGCTTCCAGAGCTTCAATGCCGTTTTCACGACCGATACCGCTCTCTTTCATTCCTCCCCTATCAGACTCGTGAATAAAACTATACTACTGCGACAGGAAATTTTCGACGTACCATGGTGAGCTGGGATCATTACGATGGTGGGTGTTCACCCAGACCAGACCCGCCTGAATACGAGCAGCGACCCTGTGCGCCCTGGACAAATCTGTCGTCCATATCCCTGCGCCTAACCCATACTTGCACGCGTTTGCCAGGAGAACTCCTTCGTCCTCGGTCTATACCATGAATGTAAGCATTTACCTCTACCAGAGTGCAGTAGGTGACCTACGGAGAACGACTTGGTGACAACCACAGGGCCGAATACTTCCTCCTGCCAGAGCTCGTCCTCGAGGCCGACGTCCTCGATGACGGTCGGGGCGAAGAAGCTGCCCTCGGAGAAGTCGAAGCCGTCGAGCTCAGACCTACCAGTCATCCGCTCGCCGCCGACCAAGATATTTCCGGAACGATTCTGTTTGACCATCTTTTCTATCCGCTCTAGGTGGCGGTGCGATATCACGGAGCCCATCGTGGACTGCGGATTGAGCGCTGCATCGCGCGTTCAGGGAGTGAGATTGCTATGAATACTGGGAGCTTACGGTTGCCCATGCGCCTGGTGATGCTCTTCACTTTATCGAGGAAGCGAGCCATGAAGGCGTCGTAGATGTTCTCCTGGACGATAAGACGCGTCCCGGACACGCATGTCTGCCCAGAGGCGACGAACGAGGCGAATGCAGCGCCGTTGACCGCGGATTCAACGTCTGCATCATCGAATACGATAATGGGTGCCTGTGTTATCAATGCGCAAGTTGAGTGGGTGTGAACGTAGGAGACGTCGGATGAGATACCTTGCCGCCCAGCTCAGCTGTGAACGTCGCAAGATTCGACCCGATTATGCTACCCAAGGCCCTGCCGGTGGCAGTACCCGCCTGATGAAGATGAGATTTAATTTTTGTTGTTCCTTTATCAAGCCACACTTACCGTTATGTCGACTTTTCTTATCAAGGGCTCCGAAACGAGGTCCTTACCAGTTGTGACTCCATAGCCGGGCAGCACAGAAAGCACACCATCCGGTACTTGTAGATGAGAGTTAGATGAAAACGCACAAGATCAGTAAGCAAAATCACTGACTGCCTGCATCTCTGGCCATCTCGGCGAATTCGAGCACGGATATGGGTGCAAGCTGCGAAGGCATGCGGCTCCATATGGAAGATATAGGTTGTAAGCATGCGCACCTCGGAAGGCTTGACAATCACACTATTACCAGCAGCGAGGGCTGGTGCGATTTTCTTGATTGCAATGAGCAGCGGGTGGTTAAACGGCTTCCAGCGAAGACCACATCAATCAGGGGCTCTTGATAGTCGACCGCACGGGTGCATACCGTAATGAGCGCCACCACACCCAGGGGAACCCTCTGCACATAGTTGAATAGGGGCCCTTGGGTGGGCGCGACGAACGCTTGGTGCGTTCGCAATAGTGCTGCGTAATATTCGCTTCTGAGGCTGTAGTCTCCGCGGTGTCATTCTGTGACGGGCTTACAGCCATTCCGGAAGGCGACCGAGTTGGGCCCTCATCTCTCGTATTGTTCGACCAGTCTGCAGTGTTTCCAGTTCAGCGAATTCGGGGACACGGTTGTGCAAGGCTTTCGCTAAACGTGACAAGACGGTTGATCGATGGTGAACACTGGCTTGAGACCAGGCACCAGACTGATAGGCATCGTGCGCGTGTAGAACAGTGGCTTTTACGTCCGCTTGAGAGGCGGAAACGACGCTTTCTGCTATGTCAGACGGCTGTCCTGCGGTCGAATGGGGCATCAAAAGCTTACGTGCAGAGGTCCTCCCCGGTTGCTGGATTCATGACGGTAATTCTCACAGACTTCATAAGTTTGACGTCCATTTATTCGTGCAGAAATGAGTCTCACTGCTCGCGTTCCCCCTGCTGGTCTTCCGACCGCAGGCTATCAATAGCCGTGAAAGGCACATACCGCTCCTTGTACGCAGCGCTTCTCGACAAGGACGAAGCCTAGTCTCATAGGTAGTCCGCATAATAGGAAATAACAGTCCACATACAATGCGTATTACCCGCGAGGCCTTCATGGGGGACCGAGGAAAAGCAACTCTAGCGCTATCTGTCGGCTGCAAGCCTATGCTCTTGGATGACGATCCTAACCCGAATCGGACGCATTCATTTGAATTGCCGTCACGTGGACGAGATCGGGCTCGTCCGATCACTTTCCAAGTAAAGTTTTGTCAGACTTGGCTGGGATTTCGGCGCGGTCGCGGTTCAGCTTTGGTGTTTCTGGTCTTCTGGTTTTTATTCTTTTACCTGGGTCGGAAGGTGCTGGACGGACGGCGTGAACACTGACGGCCATGAATATCTCGAATCCCATCCCCTCCACCGTCACCAGCATTTCCTTCTCCTTCCTGACCGCAGAAGAAATCCGACGAATATCCGTCAAACAAATTGTCAACCCAACGCTGCTGGATGACCTGAATCGGCCGAACATTGGCGGTCTGTACGACCCCGCTCTTGGCCCAAGTGATAAACAGGACATGTACGCAGCTGCTCTCTCCGTCCGTTACTTCAGTGGTTATACCTGCTCTGTAGATGTGCAACATGCCGCCTAACTTATTTCACTTGTCCTGGACACTTCGGCCACATAGAGCTACCGTCACCCGTATTCCACCCTCTGTTCATGGTGAACATGTACAATCTGCTGCGAGGGACGTGTCTGTTCTGTCACAAATTCAAGATGAGCAGGACAACGGTACGCTCGCATAGCCTACGCATGACCCATTGGCATTGATGCAGACGTGTGAAAGATATGCAAATATATCGCCAAATTCCGCTTACTAGAGCGCGGTCTGCTCGAGGAAGCCCTCATCGTGGATGACATCAAGCGAGCAACACGGAGGAAGGGTGATACAGAGGGCGACGACGATGAGATTGCGGAAGAGTCTATTGAGGAGTTTGAATGGAGGGTGAACGCGTATGTTTTCGCAGTGCTGTCGGCGAGAAGAGGCCGAACGCGTGATGATTACAAGGACCCTGCTGTGTACCAGGCGCGGAAGGACCTCATGATAGAGTTCCTCAAGGCTACGATTCTCAAAAAGTGTCAGAACTGTAACGCGTGAGTGGCTATTGGGGCCTTTCTTTGATTTTGTCCTGAGTAGGTCTGAAGGTTCGGCTACACTTTCCGGAAGGAGGGCCATACGAAAATCATCGAATATGATTTATCGAAGAAGCAGAAGGCACAGCACGCTATGTTAAATGTCAAGAGGCCAAACGTTCTGTCTTCCCCTGTGTCAACACATGGCTCGGCGAAGAATCGCGCTGGAGCTGACTCTGACACTGACGAGTCCGAACCGGAATCAGAGGGCCCGGGCGAGAACACGTTCTCTGATCAGGAATTCGAGGAGGAAGCACCCCAGCCCGCGGAGGCCCAGCTGCCCAAGTCCGCCAGCGGCAAAGTAAAGACCTCCCGGGGGCGCAACGAGCGCGTGATGGCCTCGGAAGAGTGCCGCGCCCACCTCCGCCGGCTCTTCGCCAACGAGGCACAAATCTGTTCGCTCCTCTTTGGGCGGCATGGTCCTTTCGCAGCCATCACACCAGAGGGCATCTCCGTCGCGAGTCCGGACATGTTCTTCATGGAGGTGCTCCCCGTCACCCCCACACGGTTCCGCCCGCCCGCGAAGATGGGCGAGATGCTCTTCGAGCATCCGCAGAACGAGCTGCTAGCGAAGGTGCTCAATACGTGCTACCGCCTGCGCGACCGCAACCTCGAGCTCCGCGCCGCTAGTGCGAAAGGCTCAGGTTCGGATGAAGCGACGCAACGGAGGATTTTGGGACAGCTTCTGGATTCTCTCATCCAGCTGCAGGTAGACGTGAACAGCTTCATCGATAGCAGTAAGAACCCGCAGCCTATGCGTCAGGGTAAGTTACCGCCTCCTGGTGTCAAGCAGCTGCTGGAGAAGAAGGAGGGTCTATTCCGCAAGCACATGATGGTATGCATTGCTCTTTCTAGCTATTATGAGAAGACCAACATTCTTTACTTAGGGTAAACGTGTCAACTACGCAGCCCGCTCTGTCATCTCCCCCGATGTCAATATCGAACCGAGCGAAATCGGTATCCCCCCTGTCTTCGCCCAGAAGCTCACGTTCCCGGAGCCCGTCACACCTGCTAATTTCCATCAACTGCGTCAGTACGTCATCAATGGCCCGAAGCAGTATCCTGGAGCCACCATGGTCGAGTTCGAGGATGGACACCTTCAGTTCCTGGTGAGGCGTGCCCTTTCACGTAGTCAGTTCAATTGTAACACGGTTACTTCTAGGACAAACTAAGCGTGGAGCAGCGGACAGCCATTGCCAACCAGTTGCTTACGCCGCAGGAGGGTACGTCCAGCCGGTATGGGCTTCAGACGAGGACACCTTCGGTCAACAAGAAGGTGTACCGACATTTGCAGGATGGCGACATATTGATCCTCAACCGTCAGCCGACGCTGCACAAGCCGAGTATGATGTGTCATCGGGCCAAAGTGCTGCATGGAGAGAAGACCATCCGGATGCACTACGCTAACTGGTATGTCGGAAATATAGTCGTCGTCCGCGCTGCTCATCACTTCCTTCTTCCTTCTAGTAACTCATATAATGGTAAGCATTGTCTCCGATGCCGGTTGTCTGGTGATTCACGTATGTTTGATTGCAGCTGATTTCGACGGAGACGGTGAGCACTGCACCGGATCATGGCACCCGGAGAATGCTAACGTTTCTGGAAGAGATGAACATCCATTTCCCCCGTGAGTATATTCCTTGGCAGTCGTCATAGGGTGTCTTATATGTCATGAACCAGAGAACCAGGTCGCACGTGCGGAAGCATACAATATCGCCAATACCGACAACCAGTACCTTGTCCCTACTTCAGGCAAACCTCTACGAGGCCTCATCCAGGACCACGTAGTTGCTGGTGTATGGATGACTAACAAAGACACGTTCTTCACTCGCGAGGAATATTTTCAGCTTCTTTACGGCGCGATTCGACCAGAGGATGAGTCTCATCCAACTGGACGGCTAGCGACCCTGCCACCAGCGATTTGGAAGCCGAAACCGCGATGGACAGGAAAGCAGATCGTGCGTGTTTCCAGTGTCGGCATACTTTGAGCGAGCGAAATTCATAGTGCCATAGATCTCGACAGTGCTTCTGAACATCACCCCTGATCACGCGGAAGGTCTGAACGTCGATTCTAAAGCCAAGGTACCTGGTAGCTTATGGGGCAAGGATTCGGAAGAAGACAAGGTGATTTTCCGGGACGGCGAGCTGCTTTGCGGTGTGTTGGACAAATCGTCATTTGGTGCAACTGATTACGGTCTCGTTCACTCGGTCTACGAACTGTACGGCGCGGAGGTTGCCGGCAGACTCCTTGGTATCCTCAGTCGACTCTTCACGAAGTTCCTGCAACACCGGGCTTTTACTTGTCGCATGGATGATCTCGCTTTAACACCGGACGGTGATTCGAAGAGACGAGACTTACTTGAGAAGGGTCGGAACCTCGGAACCGAAGGTGCCATCGAGAACTTCCCAACGTTGGAGAAAGTGCCTCCAGAGGAGAAGCCGGAGCAGCTTCGTGCCCTGTTGCAAGACGTTCTGCGCGACGATAACAAGATGGCTGGATTGGATGTCACGGTGAAGACCAAGATGGCCAAACTCACGAAGTCAATAGCGGACGCCGTCATGCCTCACGGGCTCTTGCGGAAGTTCCCTCAGAACCACATGCAGGCAATGACCCAGTCTGGTGCCAAGGGAAGTGCTGTCAACGCTCAGCAGATATCTTGCGCGCTAGGTCAGCAGGAGCTGGAAGGTCGTCGAGTTCCTGTCATGATTAGTGGGAAGACCCTTCCATCATTCAAAGCTTTCGAGACTCAGGCCATCGCCGGAGGTTATGTCGCTAGTCGATTCTTGACCGGTATCAAGCCCCAAGAATTCTTCTTCCATTGTATGGCAGGTCGAGAGGGTCTTATTGACACTGCTGTGAAGACTTCTCGTTCCGGATATTTACAGCGCTGCTTGATCAAACACCTGGAAGGAATGCGAGTACACTATGACCACACAGTCCGCGGAAGCGACTCTGCAGTGTACCAATTCCATTATGGCGGCGATGCCCTAGACGTGACCAAGCAGAAGCACATCATGCAGTTTGACTTTATTGCGCGGAATGCCAACACCTTCATCAATCGGTACCGACCGAGGGAGACCGTCGGGTACGTGAACGACCAGGACGCTTTGGCTTATATGAAGAAGGTTCTCAAGTCCAAGAAGAAGTCGAGGAAACACTCGGACGATGGCCCGCCTGTGGACAAGTACGAACCGGCTCTTTCTCGGTACAGCCCTTCCCGTTATCTGGGAAGCACATCCGAGAAGTTTGCCGAGAAGGTTGCTGAGTATATCAAGTCCAACCCTTCCAAGCTTCTACGATCCAAGGATATGAGCGGAGAGCTCGATATCAGACGGCGGCATCCTCTACTAGGACCTAAGCAATTCCAGCTTCTGATGAATGTCAAGTATATGCGCAGCCTGGTGGAGCCTGGAGAAGCTGTCGGCCTCCTTGCTTCCCAAGGGTACGTGTATATATGTTTAATCACTCATGAAGTAATAACCGGGTTTTCAGTGTTGGTGAGCCATCGACACAGATGACACTGAACACCTTCCATTTTGCTGGTATGTTTCTATCACGCACCAAGTGCTCTGTCTTAAGCTAATTGACTTCCACAGGTCACGGTGCCGCCAACGTCACGCTGGGTATTCCCCGTCTACGAGAAATCGTCATGACGGCCTCCACGAAACCCAAGACCCCATCGATGGCGATGTCTACTCGCCCCGATGTCCCTGTCGAAGAGGTCGACGCCTTCTGCAAGAAAGCCAGCCGACTCGCCCTGTCCCAGGTCGTCGACCAGGTCACAGTAAAGGAGTCGCTGACCGTGAATGCCCAGGCACGGAGTAAACAGTACACGATCGACATCGCGTTCTTCCCCGAAGATGAGTACCGGTCGGAATACGACGTCGAGCCTCGGGAGATCTTGGCGGCATTCAGCTCGCGGTTCCCACAGATTCTCAAGAAGGAGATCATGACGGAGATGAAGAAGCTCGATTCGGACCTGAAGGGGCAGATCTCCGGGCTCGGTAAGGGTACCGCGGTGAAGGAGACCGGACCTGCGCCCACGGAGGACGACGGCGACGAGGAGGGTGCTGGTGCAGGCCGGGATGATGATCAGAGGAGCGAGGTGGACGAGGTAGAGGATGAGAAGCAAGCGAGGAAGAAGAAGCAGCAGCAGGCGACGTACGAATCGGACGACGACGGGGACGTCGATTTGGACGAGTTGAACGATGCAGCCATCGAGGCGGCTTACGCGGATAACGACGAGCCCATGGAGGACGGCGCCGCTCAGCCAGAGCCGGTGAAGAGCGAGTCCCTGGAAGAGCTGATCGCCGTCGTCCGGAGGAACTTCATGGACAACTTCGCGCGGGCGACCTCGTTCAAGTTCACCGAGTCCCACTGCGTGATCGAACTCCTTGTAAGTTGCGGGCACATTCGGAAATGTTCCTCTAGCCCCTAACCCTGTTTACAGTTCGACGCCGATTTCCCGAAGTTGTTGCTCGTGGGCATCGTGGAACGCGTCTGTCGCAAGACGGTCATCCGTGAGATCGCAGGTATCAGCGACTGTTTCCGCGTCCGGGAAGAGACCAAGGACGGCCGGACAAAGGTGCGGCTCTCCTCACCCGTCCCCCCAACATTCGGGACTGACATAACACCCAACGCAGCTCACGACCAACGGCTCGAACTTCCAAGGGCTGTGGGAGGTCCTGGGCGAGCAGGAGGAGAGCACGGTGGAGGCAAACAGCATCTACTCGAACGACATCTACGCGATCCTGAAGGCGTACGGCGTCGAGGCGGCGCGCGCGGCGATCATCCGCGAGGTGAGCAACGTGTTCGACGCGTACAAGATCGACGTGGACATGCGGCACCTGGAGCTCATCGCGGATTACATGGTTCGTCTCCCTCTCACTCACTCACCTCCGTGCACTCACAGCGCGCGTCTCTGACTTGTGTTTGTAATCGCAGACGTTCGACGGCGGGTACAGGCCGTTCAACCGGCGCGGCATCTCCGCGCAGTCGTCGCCGCTGCTCAAGGCGTCGTACGAGACGACCGCGGCGTTCCTCTCCGAGGCGACGCTCTTCGGCGACTTTGACACGCTCACGTCGCCCTCGGGGAGCATCGTCCTCGGCCGGCCGAACATGACGGGCACGGGCGCGTTCGACATCGTTATGCCTGTGCAGGATAACTCCGGATCCAGCGCGGTGGTCCCTATGGAGCAGTAGGCGCTGTGGGCATGAAAAGTAGCACACTTATATTGTCGGATAGTGTAGGCATATTGTGTATCATCTAGACATTTCTTGGGTCTGGCGTAGGCATAGGCAACCAGTCTGGATCCTGAGCGCGATTCCAAAATAAAAAGCTTTTCATAATCGTCATATGGCATAACTAATAAACAGGAATGGGAAGCAAGGAAAGTAAGCCGGAGCGCGGAGACTGGTAGTCTGCTAGACTACCATGTGATACAACGCAGGTGGTTGCCCGCAATACGCGCTCGGGGAGATTGAGATTGAGACTGAGATGGTGGGGATAGAGGTACATAGCCGGGACAAGACAAGATGAATCAGAAACAAAGGATCAGCATATATGGAAGAAATAGATTGTAGTGCATAGATGCAAATCGTGACTCGTGGGTCGTGAGGCGAGAAGGACCGAGTGATGTTGCGGGTTGCACTGGGTGGGGGAAAGCAAGGTCGCCCGGGATTCGGTCGGTCGCCTGGTGGAGAATATAACAAAGAAAACTAGAACTCGTCCTCGCCGTCCGCCGCGTCCAACTCGTCCTCCATCATCCTCCTGCGCGCGTTCGCGACTTTGGGCGAGCGCCCGGGGGTGGCGGCCGCCTTGGGGACGCCGAGCGCTGCCCCGAGGGTGCCCGCGAGTCTGGGCGCGGCGCTAGTCTCCTTCCGCGGGGAGCTGGCGATGATCATGGGTCTGTACTTTGCGCCCCCGTCTGCCGCCCCTCTCTTCTTCGCGGTGCTGGGCGAGAACGCGATGCCCTGCTTCAACGGCGAGCCGGGGATGGCACCCTTCTTACCCTCCTCCACCCTCGGCGGCGCCTTGTTCTCCTTCACGTCGTCGGGCAGAATGTGGAAGACGGGCGGGGGCGCGTCGAGCTCGGTGGATTCGTCGTCGGGGGTGTCGCGGTAGACGTCGAACCCGGGGTAGTGCACGGACGCGCGGTCGGGCGAGGGCGGGGCCTCGCGCGCGGAGGTGGGCGGGCGGCGCGCGGGGCTGCTGAAGAACTCCTGCATGTGGTCCTCGTGCGCCTCCTCGCGGCCCTTCGCGGCCCTCTTTGCCCCCGCCCCCGCCCCCGGCCCCGCGTGGAGCTCGGGCGACGGCGCGAGGAGGGTGGCGGACTTGGCGGGGGCGCGCTTGGGCGTGGCGTGCGGGTCGTCGGCGGCGGCGGAGAGGGCGGTCATGGCGTCGATGGCCTTGGACGGGGACGCGGCGTACTTGCTGCGCGCGGGGCTGGCGGCGGGCTTGAGCGGGGAGCCGCTGGGCGGGGAGAAGAGGTCGGCGCGGTGGCGCTTGTTGGGAAGGGCAGACGAGGGGGGTGCAGGGGATGCGGGGCGTTTGTGGGACTGCTTGAGGGGGCTCGCGGGTGGCTTGAACGGGCTGCTAATAGAGACGCCGGCGATGAAACGGTCGAGGGGCAGGTCTGCGAGCGGGTCTCTGCGGTGGCGGGACGAGCGGGGGTGCATGGGTGGAGTCATACGGTCGTTCAGTGCAAGGTGACGCGGGCGAGAGCAAGACGCAATAAATTCGGCCACTGCACGCCGCTCCCATCAACACCGCGTAAACAGCACCAAGCAACGCGAACAGTCACGCCATTGTTCCGTCACGCCGAACGCGTCGCATCTCATTGTCTCGGCTGATCTGCGCTATCTCTGCAGCACTTTCGAGGAACAATGTGCCCGCTCTCTGGGTACCGGTGTCGGGACTGACTGTGCCCTTCCAACATGCAGGGCCTAACTTCAGGACAACTTGAAAAGTTGCTCGAGTTCATAGACTACAATACTTGTACAGCTTTTATCTTTCTAACATACCCGATTCTTGACTCTACACCCTTCAAGGAACAATAACAGCCCTGAACTTCGCCGACCCATCCATCATGCTTTGGTATGCCTCCGCCGCCTTCTCAAGCGGGTACTTCTGGATCCTGCACTTCACCCCCTCAAGCTTACTAAACGCCGCGCAGTCCTCGCTATCCTTCGCATGACCCGACGGCCACCCGCGCAGCGACAGCCTCTTCGTAATGAACGGCGCTACATCCAACAGTATTTAAAACCGCCCGCAAAATCGAAGCAAGAAAACCATCGCAACTCACTCGCATTGAACTTGAGGTCGTCCGGCGCGATCGCCAGGACGAGCAGCGTCCCGCCCACCGCGAGCCCGGGCACGAGCGCCTGGATGATGTCCGCGCTCGGCGCGGTGCACACGATGAGGTTCGCGCCGCCCATCTTGCCGAGCTCCTCCGCCTGGTTGACCTTGCTAGCGTCGAGGTATGCGTGCGCGCCGAGCTCGCTCGCCAGGGCTTTCTTTGATGCCGAGGTGGACAGCGCGACGGTCTTGTAGCCCATCGCGCGAGCGTATTGCAGGGCGAGGTGGCCTAGACCTCTGCAGAAGAAGAAAGGTACGGGCATGCGTCAGTCATAAACACACTGCATAGCATATAACGGGTGCGACGGACCCAATGCCCTGAACAGCGACGATGTCGCCTGCCTTCAAACCCATGTTGCGGATCGAATCTGCCGCGACGATGTGAATCAAAGGGGGTCCTGCATACGTGCGTGATACTTACTGTACGTGGTTACACCAGCACACATCAAAGGCGCCGTCTCTGCGGGGTCCATCCCTTCAGGGAGCGCAACGACGGCCTCGCTCTTCAACGTCGCATACTCCGCATACCCGCCATCCATCGTCACGCCTGCCCATCATCCATACCAGCTCAAAGTACGACGTATACGAACCACGCACCATTGACCTGCTCATTCTCGCACGTATTGAAATCCCCCTTGCGGCACTGCCGACACGCGAAGCAATGTGCGCCGTGCCAACCCCCGCCGACGCGCTGGCCCTCCTTCCAGAGCTTCTCCCCGGGCCCGACGGCCACGACCGTTCCGACAATCTCGTGCCCCGGGATGCGCGGCAGGCCCGCGGGCATTAACTGGTTCACCACCAAGTCGTCGCTGCGACACCACGCAGTGTCAGCACAAGCTTCCGATGAAAAGACACGGTGTAGCGGCGAGAGCATACCTCCGACAAACGCCGCATGCCTCGACTTTCACTACGACCTGCCCGGCCGCTGGGTCCTTCCACGGGACGTCGATGAGCTCAAGGGCGGACTTCTTGGTTACAGCGGCAGCTTTGTACGTCTTTGGGGGGGTGAACTTGGCCATGGTGCTCGGGTTCCTTCGAATGCATTTCGCTTCCCCGAGGGCACTGGTTTATATACACAGAGTCTATCCAAAAATACATGCATTTGCTCGGCAGGGTATCATTGTAAACGTACTTGTGACGCAGGATCCGGAGCCGAGTTGAGTGGCGAAGCTTGGATCGAAGCTGGGCTATTTCTGCGCGTCCAGCTTATCAGTGCCCTCTGAACCCTGGAGACTCGTAAATTTAACTTTGGTTCCTACGGTCCCCGTCGATCTCCCCACGAGCGACATATTCTGCAGATTGAGAAAGCTAACATCAATTGTCGGGTGCATACAGCTTCCCAGCGCGTTATCGTGGAGTGCATATAATTTGTATCAGTTCGGAAAAAGCCCAAGTGCAAAGGTGGCGAAGACCCGATCTGGAGGATGAAGTGGGAACAGTCGATGACGTCACGCGTCTTGTCTCCCCGATCCCGACACCCGTCGATCACACAGAGCAATACGCTGAGTAACTGGTGCGCCGCAGGCTTACGTGTATGTATTCCAGTTGTATACGATACGAGAAACGTACTTGAGGAGCCGGGGCAGCCGGAGGGGAGAAGACATAGAAAACCTATGGACAGATAGATTGCGTTGAGATTGCACAGAGATATGGAGAACCGGATTCAAGAGAGTTCCGTGACACATTATTGATACCCTTCCCAGGAGGAGGGAATAGGAGCCGACGAGATAGCCCCTTGAACCAACGAGGGCAGGGAGTGTTGGGTCGAATGAGGGGAGGGAACAGAGAACTGTATTCCACGCCTCCTTCGGAGTGCGGGTGCGTAACGCTGTATGACACGCATATGTAGGGTAAACCTCTTCTTACAGAACGAGGGTACATTCATGATAACAACGCACCTCAATATTCAATGCCTCTGTTTTATCAATCCCCTTCCCATCAGAACGGACCTCTTTCCTACGGCAGATCAATCCTACCATATGGCTGTGTTATGTCCTGTCATGACGCACAGCAGTCGATAGGGGTCTCCGGGAGCTGTCAATTCGCGCTTGGTGTTTCAAGTTGAAGAGGGCAGCAGATTTTTTTGGTGCGCATTTATTGACGGGTATGTCATAAACCTTGGCGGAATGACCAAGCAGACTCACAAAGTGCCCTGCAGAACAGCCCAACTGCGCATCCCTTCTACGTCGAATTCTCGATGCTTTGAATGTAAGTCGCGCCTGGCCAGGGGTATCCGTGCCCTCAGGTTGTTCTGAGATAGATATGCCACACAGTATAGTCAACCCACACCAGAGATATATTCAGAGCAATTGCAGAGCCCTAAGTCGCGCAGGAAATTGGGATTGGGGACCTGGACGTCATGACATTTCAGGACAAATGAGCAAATGAGCACGGTCAAGCCGCCGGCGTCTAACCACCCCGTAATTGAAAACCGGACAAGTGTGGGATCTTTTCGGATCTGCTGGACAGTCCAAAGTGAGGACCTCTGGTACCCCTTGGTATATGCGGTCACGCTACGAGCGCTTGTAAGACGCGTCTTGATTCTCTAATCTAATGAGAGTGGGTAAAAGTCGCGATGCCTTGAGCTTGCACCATTGCATCTGCCACAGTATTCTCTAGAGTGATCTGAACGAGCTACTGCTTTTGTACTGTCTTATTCATTCAGAATCAGGCGCGATAATGGCCTACAAGGTCAACGTGACGACGTTCTCTGCGGCCGACAGGATGTTGTGCTTGCTCCTAACCCGCCTGATTTCCTTCTTCGGAGACGTTGTAACTGTAGGTAAGCTATTTTATGCTAGCCTGATGATAGGGCACGGGCTGACGTTTGTTCAACAACAACCCTGCTGATTTTAATCAGGATCTATGATGGAGGATAAGCCCCCCTGCAAGAACCTCGAACACGGGTTATGACAGTCCGCACGGTGAAACTTCTACCAAGCATAATTCTAACTCTGATCATAGCACGGCCAAGCATTGGAACTGAGAGCATCGATTGGTACGCTAGCCTCGCGATATGCACTGCTGACGCTACAGCTGACTGGTCACCCGGAGCCACTGCACTATTTCAAGACATATACAGTAGACAGATTAAAGGCTGATACTGACGGTAGACCTTAACCCTAGAATACGGAATAAGGTTACTGCTGGTCGAACGCTTTGTCCGAAAAGAGGACAAGGTTGCATCGGGCGGTACGTAACCAAAGGACTCAGCTGTTACCTCGTACCTTGTAATCTATAGCCAATTGACGGAGAACTCATTGATAACAGATCTAAACCATAACCCCGCCCGGAAGCTCGTCGCAGCGATGCATGTTATCCCGTGACCTCCCGAGGAGGTCCATGGGGTTCCGCCATCTCGCCCGACGATAGCTTGGGTAAGACATCTATTTTGCGAGGCAATAAATCTACACAGGTATGCGGAAAGTATCTTCAACCGAGAGAACTGACCGAAGGAGCTGTACAAGTGATTCAAGATGTGATGCTTCGATCTTGGGGTGTGGCTCGGACAGGCAAACCCTAGGGTTAGGTTAGCCTTTGTGGGTCCCACATGCAAGTACCGACTTCACAGTTCCGGAGGAAGTTACGCTACTGTATTTTAGCGCAACTGTCGCAGATGCGTTCTGAAGTGCATACCACAGACACGGCAAGGCTGCCCAAGACATGTTGAGAGATTCCCGCCGCTTGTTATGATACAAATGGTAAACTCGCATTGGTAGACGGTTGGATGTTCCAAGGTGTCTACTCACAGCGCACGGCGTATACATACAATTGTCGGGCGAGTGAGTCCTATCAAAGCCTCAGCAAAAGCAGCGCATATCGCTCGCGAGTCTCTTGGCACTTCCCCACCCTTTCCTTGCAGCGAGACTCTTATTGCTCTGCTTCGAGACGCAACTTTCGCGAGCCTCAATCCATGTCGAAACGCAGGTGTTCTGCAGATGAGCTCTACGAGGAATATTTTTAGTCGGGTGTCCCAGGTCCCCCAGCAAGGCTCCGAACGACCGGGCCATCCAGATCTGCCTCCGTCCCTGGGCGTCATTTTACCGCTCGCGATCACGTGTATACGTTTTATCGCGTTACGTCTTCTTCGGCCTAACAAATCCAAACAGCCTGCTTGGTTCAAGTTCTAAACGTGATTATAGCGCGTGCCCCTCCTTCCCTTCTAATCACTCCTTTGTGGCAAGCCACGCCCCTCCCGCCGCATGGCCCTCATCGCAAGTCCTCGCAAGGTCATCCCCCTCAGCACCGGCGACGACTGGGACCCCTCCTCCAGCAGAAATGCCGGCCCCCTCCTCACACGACGCGCTTTCTTCTGCGGCGTGGTGGTCGAGGACTTGCGCTCCAGAGGTACGTCCTGTCGATCGTGTTTCGACCGCGGACTCACTTTCCGCAGAGGTGAAAGAGCTGCTTTCGACGCTGGGCGACCCGCTGTCTTCTGAAACGGAGGGGATACTATCTCGATCGAGCCCCGGGCGGCAACGATCAGGTTCCGTGAGTGCCCAGTTGACCCGTCTGACGGAACCAATTCCTGTGTCTCCTGCTCTTTCGGGTCCCACTCCTATACGCCTAGGGGCGGATAAGCTGATTACAGATCTATCCCGCTTGCTCGAATTCAGTTCCCCACACCACCCGCACAGAGGCCTACGCGTAAACGGGCCAACACGAACTCATCCGCACTACGAGACGTGATCACAGAACTCGTCACGACAGAAGCATCCTACGTCAGACGCCTCCAGATCCTCAAGAACGACTACGCTGACCCGCTACGCACCTTTGCCCGATCGAGAGACACGGCGATCATACCCGTGTACGAAGCCATGACAATATTCGGGAACATCGACAAGCTATTACCAGTCAATGAAGCATTCCTAGCCGACTTACAAAATCTACCACCGGATGGGAAGGGCATCGGCGATGTGGCGCTGAAGCATTTCCGGGACTCACGTGGCTTCGAGCAATACCGAACATACTATTCAAATCGCAACGAGGCCCAGACTATGTTCGAGAGCGAGATGAAGAAGAAGAATAGCGGGTTTTCCAACTATGTCGACGTGAGTCATTTCCCTGTGTCTGCCACTGTGTGTTAACCATGGTATCCAGCGCATCAAATATCAATCAGCCGACATGAGGAACCGCGTGGGTCTTCGTGAGTTGCTCATGGACCCTGTTCAGCGAATACCGCGTTATACGCTACTCTTCCGCAACATGATCAAATATATGGCCCCTGCCGACCCGGAGAGAGCGAAGCTGGAAGAGGCGGACGAGATCGCAAGTGCTATCGCGCAGGCCGAGGCTGACGAGAACACGAAGACGGCGTCGGCAATAGCAACCCTCTACAGTAATATTGAAGGTTTCCCTCCTGAACTTTACTCGCACACGAGGAAATTCGTGGATTGGGTCGATGTGGAGGGCACCTCTTCTCTATCACACACCCATGAGAGAAGCGAGGACAGTCTTTCGGGAGGAAGCAGGGAAACCTTGCATGGCACACTGTTCTTGTTCGACGACAAGTTGCTTTTCGTGAAGAGACCT
Source organism: Gloeophyllum trabeum ATCC 11539 (assembly GCF_000344685.1). Taxonomy (NCBI): domain Eukaryota; kingdom Fungi; phylum Basidiomycota; class Agaricomycetes; order Gloeophyllales; family Gloeophyllaceae; genus Gloeophyllum; species Gloeophyllum trabeum. The sequence continues at coordinate 1,006,841 of NW_006920411.1, read as the reverse complement.
GAGGGAGAGAAGGGTGGGGAGAAGGCGTTAGCGGGTTTGGATGGTGACAAGACATTGTTGCCGCTCGGAAAGAAGAAGAACAAGCTGCTCTCCAAGTTCGTGGTGGAAGTGACAGATGTTGTAGCTACCGACGTCGGCGGTTCGGGTAAGCCACTTTAGCGCCGTTGCGTATTTTCCACTGATGTTATAGGCGTCAGACATGCACATATACCTCGAGAATGTACCGTCTGACCGATGGTGGGGTCGCGGAGCTTTCAGGGCCTTGACAGTCGTGAACCCGCCCAATCCTCCAAACCTTAACCCCAGCGTAACCGAAGCCGCGAAGAAGAGGTTCGTGGAAAACCTGTGGGCCGTCCAGGCTAAGTATCGAACGAAGGACCAGAAGAGCGTTGCGTTAGCGGGCGAAGAGGGGATTGCGGGAGAACCACAGGGCGCCAAGGTGACAAGGGCGAGGGTGTATTACAATATTTACGAGCGAGCGAATTTCTTGAACGCCTCGAAGAAGGTGCGTCTCAAGGGTCGCATTGATGCAGTTGCAGGTTGTTGATCGGAGGGCAGACGAAGGTAGTGCTGCATATAGATGACAGGGGAGATGCGGATCCTATCCCTTTCGGTTTAGGTGGTGGACCTCCCCTTGTTGTTATACGAGTGCAACCAGTTCCAGGAGAGTCATGTCACTGGACGGTGACGTCCAGCGATCTGGATGACCCCGGGGAAGAAACTTGTGTAGAGACTTCATGCGTTGCAACAAGGATCAGACACACCAGTATGTGTCCCGTTTTCTGTACCTTTTTCGGTGCTGTGGTCCTGAGTGTTGTTCCCTGAAGTTCATCTCTACGGTCTGTTCAAATTCCGCACTGGTCCTAATTCCGTCCCGTCTACTCCGACGACAACGCAGCGATCGAAGGCTGGTATATTCAGTCTCGATGCTGTAGCGCGCAACTTCTTCAACGTCCGTCCGGGGACGAAGACAGCTGACATCTTCGGGAGTGGAATGGGCAACCGGCGTCAGAAGCCTTCCGGTACGGTCATGAGCCGTACCTCGACCATTACCGCTACCACTGCCACTGCTGACAGCAGCATGATGAAGTCGATGAGTTCAGCAAACTCGACGACTACGGCTGCCACAACTGTGTCCAGTGGTGAGGAAGAAGCCTATAACCTTCCCAAGCCTGCGCGATCCAGGAGGAAGTTGACCAAGCGGGGCAAGTCTCCAAGCAGCGAATTCGAAAGACCAGGTTCATCACTTTCGATCGCAAGTTCTCGATCTAGATCGAGGTCCACAGACAGGGAGCTCGAGTATAGCGATCCTGACGAGGAGGTTTTCCCGAGCCGTCGTAATACTGCGGTCCCAAGAAACAAGAGCGAGCATGAGTTAAGCATGCGGTTGGAATTGGCACGACACAACAGCCAAATTCAGAACGGGACGCTGTTGGACGCCACGTATGACGAACCTGTAGAAGAGTCGATTTATGACCGTGAGTTTATTCTCCACGTGCGAATTTATGAACAAGCGATAACACCTTACTGCAGAAGATCCTCCGCGATCATACAGGCCATTGTCCCGAGCGTCAATGGAGGTTCCGAGTTTGCTCTCCACAGCGGCTACGGTTCGACCCGGATCTGCGGCCTCTGTTCATCCGCCACCTTCGCCTTCGCTACTGACGCCTGAACGACGACCCCTGGGCCCAAGGAGTCCTTCCTCGTGCGAAGACAGCCCACCACCGTCACCTCCAGATTTACCGGAGTCTGATGCGGAATCAGTCTTTGAGGCAACGTTGGTTGATACACCACAAGCTCTAACCACACCCGCTCAGCTAACTGGTCGAACATCTCCGCTCCCGCGCAGCAAACGCATGCCCTTTGAACCTATGAAAAACCTAGAGAATACCCCCAAGCCTTCCATCGACCTCCGGCAGAAGCTTCGATCTCAGATTGAACCTTTGTCTATTAGGAAGAAGACGTCCCTTCGATCGAGTGCGGTCTTGTCACTTTCCGGGAGATATGGACTGGGGGCGGGCCCTTCTACTTCGCCATTGTTTCAGTCGACGACGGCCCAAGCGGAACCCGATGACGCTAGCACATCGCCACGCCATCGGATGAATCGACGGATGATGCGCTATGATGAGACAGAATCATTGACATTGTTAGCTGCGACGACGAAGGAAGACGTAAGTGAGCAAAGTGCAGGAAGAATCACGACTGACCGCTGCCACTTGTTAGCTTGAAGGCTCTCATCGTGCCGTCAAAAAGCTGAAGCTAGAGGTTGAGAGATTACGCAGCAGTCTTCCCGCAACGACCGAAGATAGGCCTCAGGTAAGTGCCACTCACCGAGCTCTCATATAGCTGTTGGAAGTTTTGCATGCAGACCCGGGAAGCTCAAGCACGTATGCAAGAAATGCGTGCAGTGATTGCGAAACGAACTGCTGGAGACGGATTTGGACGGAACCGGGCACGCAGTCTGGTGGATGCGTCGTCTCCTCGGCAGCACGAGAGATCGTCATCCACCGACATCGCCCGTTCTATAGAAAAGTCGATGTCTGACCTAGAGAAACAGTTGGCCGAAGCTATCGCTAACCAGGACGCTCTCTGTCAGAAACTGAACCAGCTGAAACTGAATGTTAAAGAAGCAAGTACCGTGGTTCCTTCTCCTTCAGATGATTAACACCGCCTACCTAGGATGCCACTGAGTACGATCAGCTGCAGAACGAGCGCAGAGCGTGCGAAAGGCAAATCGAAGCATTCAGGGATTTATATGACAACATCTCGAAGGAAAAAGACTGCATGTATGAGGTGAGTAGATAAAATCACGCCTTCATGTTTACTTACGGGCGTTCATAGAGCTTCAATGAGGAATTGGGGACCTATGCCGAAAGCATGGCCCTCTCCCAGGATTCCACTCTTGTCTGGATGCAGATGACGGAAGAAAGGAGCCGACTGGAGAGGGAGAATATGTGCGTCAATCTGAACTGTAATAGATGATTGGCAACTCAACCCACGGGCTAGGCAATTAAAGTGGCGACTTGCACAGGAGGAGGCAGAGAAAGAAGAGTGCGCATGTCGTCCCTTTGTTCATGCTGTCGCTAACCTCGTGCATTCTCAGATGGGGCAAGATTCTACGCAGCCACGGACTCATTCCTTGACGTCACGGACTTATCACCCTCCGGCATCGTATATCCCGACAATTTACGCATTGTATCGACCAATTTTCTGCACATTTATCTCTTGGTGTACACTCTTTGTTTGTATTCAGCACATATGTATCACTGCTCTTGATGTCAAACAAAATAGATGGCATTCCTTGTCTGGCTATCGTATAGTTATACACGCAAATATGCAGGACTCGATGCAGTATGGCGGGAAAATAGATAGATACATGCGAAAGTTATAAGGTAAGATGCAAGGTGCCGACATGAAGTGGGTATATCTCTAGTGAAGAATCTACTAGTATACAGCAACGAACATTAATAGATGTTTATGAATAAGTGATGGCAGTTGATCGCAGCTGGGATCAATCTGAGCTACCCAAGTTCGTCTTGGGATGTAGTCGGTGAAAGAATGAAACTGTCTTCGTCTTCTTCCTAGGAGCTACTTCCGCAGGGGCTGTAGAAGTTGTGTCGCGTGGGTCATGAGGGAAAGTAGAGAACATGGATGGCCGGCGGTTGGGTAGGTGTGATTTTCCATCAGGCTTGAACCTCCGCGACAGCGTGTTGGTTCGCCTCATAGGTGCAGCATCTAAAACCTCACCAGCAACGTCCTCCTCAGGCACGTCAGGGGTATCCATGGAGGAGCGTATAGTCGCTGATACGTCCACAGAAACAGATGGATCATCTCGCGGAACTTCGGGAGCGCTCTGCACACGGCGTCTAAGCGATCCTTTCCACCACCTGGTTAGTCGGGAAGGGGGAGGTCTTTGACTCCAGTCTTCAGGGGTGTTTGAAAGGCCAGAATCAACATGAGAAGCGCGCGACGAGCTGGCGTCGATTGAGGGCGTCGGGGAACTAGATCGAGAATAAAAGAAGCCCCTGACGTTGTCTACCATTGAGCGTGTACGTTTCGGTCGCCAGTCAGGATCGACGACTGTGAGATATTCTGCACGTCTTGCGCACTCATGACCTTGGACGGATGCGGGGGGCATCGAATCCGTGGCAGGACCAGGGGACAACGCTCTGGATTCCATCGTTGGACTAGCTAGCGCAGACCCGGCGTGAGATGTTCCCATAGAGGAACACTGTGACAGTGGTGTGGGCGATTCCACGGTTGCATCCGTGTTATCCAAAGCACACGCGGTTTCACCATCATTGTCATGACGACCGGAAGGCAATGGCGCCATGACCCTCAGAGACTTCTTGCCTTGCCTCCGAGCTGCTAGAGACTTCGCGCGAGACAATGTATTCTTCTTCCCAAGGCCAGCAATTGCTTCCATGTCTGCAAGGTCACAACCATCCACGAAGCTCTTTCGTCTCGGGACTATAACGCTCTCACGTTTGGACAGTCGGCTCTTAGCAGCAATACCCATGACACCACTCATACCCATCGTGCTGGACGCTTTCGGTGCTTGAAACAACTCCTCATCATGCGTCTGAGCTTGAAACCGAATGGTGAGGCATGCTTCAGAGAAGACATCCAATAGGCCACGTTCGACAAGCTGACGAAGCGGAGCAGTTGACCGTATGAGGATGGTATCGGATGATGCCGGAGAGAAAAGAGCTTTCACAGAGGTCGTAGACGAGCGACGACTTCCTGAAAAGTGAGCGGTAGGTCTTGGTAGAGGTTCATCCCTCGATGGCGGCTCCGTCGTGGCATGAGACTCTGTGCCATAGCTCTCTGGCTCGTCGGTGAGTTCAAACGAATTCCTTCGAGATTGCAACGCGGACAAGGCTAGGACCTCCGCGGGCTCGTTGTCAAGGGCGGACGTGACACCAGCCGTGCAATTGTGAAGGCTCGGCGTAGGTTCGTTGCGCCAGACAGGGCTCGTTGTCACACTTTCCCTGATAGCTGACAACCACACTTCCTTCTCCTTCTGGCAAGCTGCTGCAAGCTCGAAGTAGTGATCTCGGCGGAACAGGCCGAAAGAACAGGGAAGCAGCCCTAACAGATAAATTTTAATTAATCCCAGGGTACGGAGCAAGATTGGAAGAGAACATACCATCAGCATCATCGATGTCGACTACATCAAACCCAAATAGAGGAAACCAATGTCTTGGCTCGTACACCGTTTTGCTCTTCCCCACCTTTACTAGTACAAGATACCCTCCAGCATACAGAAAGGCACCGTAGTATTTAACCTTGACAGGCCCGCTGTTCGAAGAGTTGGCCACATCATAGTGCATAACGTCCAAGGAACCCGAGAGCATGCAAATACCGAGGGAGTTCATGAAGTCCGGGTTGAGGTGACTAGGAGGACTCGTCTCCTTGGAGGGATGAGCAGAATACCAAGCGACGATCCGCGAAGTAATCAGAGACGACTTGATGACTACGTCCCGTTTGCGGCGAGCTTCGTCGACTGAAGCAACAACATCTCTCATTGCAGACGCCGCTTGCTCCGCGGACGCGTCGCCTTCCGATGGTGCTGCAGGCGGGGTACATGCGACCGCCGAGGAACTGGGCTTATGCTTCCACAGCGACTTCGCGCTCTTCAACTGATCCAGCAATAACGGGTATTTACAAATCCTCTGGACGGGCTTGATCATGTAATCCATAAACGTTAACCGAGTGCCTTGCCCCTTCCCTTTGGTATCTGGCGGAGGATCAGATTTAACCTGAACCACTTCGAGGTGGGTCGTATTCCTGCAGCCAGCAGAGAACATCCCGTAAGCCATGAGACTGACCGACGACGTGGAATGCCTGCGTTTCCGACGGGAGAATACATCCGCGAGGTCCGCACTCGAGTCGGTCACGGTAGGGAACCCGTCCAAACGCGAGCCCCCAAGCTCAGCGTGCGCACTCAGGGGAACGCTACCAAATTCCTCCATCGCTTGCCGTCCTTGACAATCCATACCCGTCACGAGATGCGTGCACCGCTGCTCGAACGCCTCCCACTCCGACGTATGGTGCTGCTGAACCTTCCTCACCACATCCGTGGCCTCAGGATGTCCCGCGCAGAACGACTCGTATATGCTGAAGCCAGACGCCTGTGCCATATTCAAGAACTTGCCAGAGACGCTAGCGATCGCCTCGTCGACGACTGTATGCGCGACATTCTGTGGCCGGTGAACTTCTGCTTCGACGGCGGACTCGTCGAGGGCTTCGGACATCCCGAAGGGCGTCATCACATTACGTAGCTCGTGGACAAATCGCTCATGGAACTCGAGCAACTCTTTGGCGTTCCGGGCCACCAAGTTGACATCAGCATCCGATACCACAAGGGTAAGCTTGTGTTTCTCCTTCTCCTTGCCCTTTTCATGTTCCTTGCCCAGGCCGGGCATGGTATTAGACTGCGACGCGGTTGAAGGTATATTCAGCGAGAAAGCACTCGGAGGAGGTGGTTGAGTGAGGAGCTGCGATTGAGAGTTCGATCGGCTATGGCTGCCAAAGGTAGTGGATATGAATGATGGCGATGGAGATGCCCGCATGAAGCTCGACGATGACATATGCACTCGTGTGGAGATGGTGGGGAATTGTTGTAAATAAATCTGAGAATAGGTCACTACGAGCGCTCAGCGTGAAGGACGAAGAGCACTCACAGTGACCAGTACCCGGAGATCCCTGAGGTAGCTAACCTCCGTCATCAGCAGTTCCAGCAGTGCATGGTACCGCCGTGCATTGTCCTCACCCCTCTTCCTCTCCCACTTCTCCTGGAACTCGGTACTGTTCTCCGTGCTGTTCTCTGTACTGTCCTCGACCCTGCTCTTGCTCGACGACCCACTGTCCGATTCGTGTCTCCGCGGCCCGTGTCTCACCGCGTATCCTTCATCCTCGTTGTCGGAGGGGATATGGAACCGGGCCCTAGAAGTACTCTTCGACGAAGCCCTCGGAGTACCCTCCCGGTCCTCTCGCGACGACCGCGTGTCGGCAAGCGGCGCGCTCACACTAGCCGACAGAGGACTCTCCGCTATAGGCTTGGTACTTGGAGATGGAACAGGAGGTGGCGTCGGAGGAAGCGGTTTGGACAGAGACATGTGCATCAGAGGCATTGATGCGCGCCGCCTACACGTCGAGGCCGACGGCGGTGAGGGTACCGAGGCCAAGAGTGAGGAGACAGGTCGACGACTCGACCCAGGAGATGGCCGCCTGCGCAGCCCACTCGTCCCAGAGTCGACCTTATCGACAAGTCTGGAAGGAGGTGAGGGGGGAATGGTGTTCCATGAAGGCGGAGTCGAGACGGGGTCATGTTGGACAGGAGGAATGTCCGTGATCGGAGTTGTAGCTGCGGACGACGTCTTGCCCTTATTGAGGTAATCCTCTTGTTGTGCACCCGCTGTATGCGCGTCTCCCTGCATACTTGCTGTCGTAGCACTTGAAGTTGCATGATCATCGTCCGACCGGGGACTTGCGACTCCCGAACTGGGAGAAGCAAGGGAAGAGGTTGCAGGCGTGACGGGTGGTGACAATATTGGCGTCAGGGGGTTGCTGAAAGAGAGTGATGTGGAGGGCTTATGTGGATTGCGGAGGGGAAGACGAGGCGTGGGCCTTGTCCGTAAAGATACATAGGTGTTTCTGCCATCCGACAACGCCGGATGACTCTGGGAGAGCTTAAGGGGCGACGAGGACTCGTGGCCAAGCCGACGGTCGAGGAGCGAACTGGATGAATAGCGCGCCGACGAAGACGAAAACGCGTAGGACGAGGCTGCCTTCTCCGGCGACGGGGGAGGAGAGATAGAAGGGGATACAAGGACCTCCATACCCGCTGCGAGTTTTGCTCGCAGAATGGATTTGTATGCGCGCGAAGCAAAGCTGGGGCTGAAACTGGGCGAGAGAACAGTTGCAGACGGACTGGCCGGATGATAGAAGAGCAAGTAACATACCGAAAGATGCACGCTAAGGGAACATGCGCACTTGTTCTAGACGGTTTGCAAGCGTATTGACGTACAACCGGGCTATACAAGCGGGGAAATCGAGAAAACAAGCTGCTGCAGCGCGACGAGCTGCTGATGATTTTTCAGCCAGGGGGGTATGGCGTCACACCTTCGTCGTCTGAGAACACGGATTTGTCGCAGCTGTCAAGCACGAGGGACGCGTCGGTGAAACCTACCGCGGCAGCAGACGGCGAGGAGCAGGGACAGGGGCCAGAGCAGGTCGGCGCGCTCGGCGTCGGGGCAAACGACGTGCGGCTGGGCGTGCGGGTCGCTGCTGGCTAGCAACAGCGTCCTGTCAGATATCAGGCTGGGCTTAAATACAGCACGCCCGTCAGGTCGGCGACCCGGTCTTCTGCGCCATAAAACAGGTCAGAAACAAGTCAAACTGGCTGCGAATGGCGATTATGATGCCGCTCAATCCAAGAACGTTCCGTCTGCCAGGCGACTGCTCGCATACCAACTTTGGTTACAACAGACACGTTCACTCGTCCTTCCGGCACGACCTCCGTTCCTGTCTGCCGCATTTCCCTGCCACCCGTAGATGTCTTTATTTCTGTCTACAAACGGGCTATCTTGCATGCCCTGGGCAGTGCGCAGACGGGTGCTCGTGACGCCGTTTTATAGTCCACACTAGTGAACTTTGTTTATATTCAACGTTTGGCGCCAGGCCAACGGGCCACCGGAGCGCCAGCAATCTGAGCCCGCGACTGCAGTTGCGACTTGCCTGCGCATTCGACACCCTTCCATACGCTGTACGCGCCGTCGGCGTGCGCTGCATCCGTGAGTCACTTTTGACGTCGCAGGATTTCAGATCGCATTTTTCAGACATTCCCTGCCATGGCGTACACATACGCGATTCGCAAGCCTATCGGTTGAACCGCTGGACACACAGGAATTCGGCACCCGGGCAGATAGCCCTGCACAGCGCTTCCCGAAGTTCGTCCGTGGGCATTCGACGCTGATCTGACCCGGTTCGTTATCGGACTTGAACTTTCCTCCCAGCGGAAGCTTGGGACGCGCAGTACCAGTAATGAATTGATTAGGCCTGTGGCCGGGCTCGACGATCAAGTCCCCGGTATGCTTCCCCCATGACGATCTCTCCTCAATTCACATCTTGCGGGGAACGACGTAATGCTCTCCTTTCTGCTTCTCGTTGGGGTGCGGGGAGTACGGGGATCGCACCCCGCGAGACAGGAGACATAAAGCCCGGATATTACGCTGAAATGGCGCATCCAAGACATCACATGCACGCCGGAGGACCGCGCCAGTATGGTCTACATCGCTTACAGATATATGCTGTACAGCCTGGGCACGTATCTAGCAGGTCCTGGGGCGCTTCTCAGTCCAAGCTGAGCCCTGTGGTTACATCTGGTTGCATCCAGGACATCGGAGGGTCAGCCACCCGCGCACTATGACATACCGAATGGACACTGTCAGTCAATGTCAACGTCCCATTTGGATTGCTCGCGCGTCTCGTTCGATGCGTACCTTGTATTGGCGGTTCCCCCGTACATACTGCTGATCAGATGGTGATTCTGAAGAGACGCTGCACCGGAGCAACACTAGCCCTGTCTATGCATTCGGAAAACACGCAGGCACAAGTCCCGGCCCCAGCCAAGCCTCCTACGGAGTGCACGTTGGTGATATCTGTGAATAAGAGGTTAGTCTCGGACGGAACGGAGTCACATTGGTATCCGGTCTATCAGTATAATATGGTTGGGACACCTCAACTCCCGATGAAGACGGTGTCTTGAAGATGGTCTGGCATCGCAAGGAATGAATGAGCGCGCATCATCTCCAGCATACAGTATTGACAATAGAAGGTGCGATGTCCGATTTCCGTGCCAAGATATAGTCTGGGAAGCAGCAACAATGGCTGTGGTAAGTAAAGGGAAGTGGGTTCCTCGACCGGGACTTACATCCGTCATTGACAATGATAGACTCGGACACTGACAGGCCTCGATATGCGCCACTAGATACTCATAATTGGATGTGACGAATCTCCGACTCGGGTCAGGCTAGCCGTCAAACAGCGGTACTTACAACGAACTTTGGGGTGAGAGGCTCCTTAGGGTTAGGATCACGTTTCCAGGAGTGTAAACCAATAGCACTAATGCGAAATAACCGATCGTATAGGAAGGGTCGACTCGACGAGCAGAGTGCGATGCACGATTGCACCCAGGTCCCAGACCGATTCACATCATGCTGGTACCGAGAGTTGCGAGCAGAGTGCCCGCTGCCTCGCCCACCCCATGCCGAGCACCGTTCGGAGCCACATCTTGCTCTGCCAATATACCAAATTGACTGTGGCCGTCAATAAGATACTCTTACGTGAACAGTTCATAGTAGTGAAAGGTGTGAGGGGCGAGCGCAAACCAGGCGTCTCACAATCATGGCCATGTCAAGGACACGAGCACCAGCGCTAGTGCACAGATACAGTGGCGTCTGATCATGAGACGACAGAACGTCCAGAGCTTGTTGTCGATAAGTTGTCCACGAATGGTTAGTCGCAAGAAGACTCCCAAGTGATTGAGAACCGAGATCCGGCGGCCCACATATTGTCATCCGCCGGAGGAACTCGCACGTAAAAATACCGCGAACGCGATAAAGACATGCCTATTGGTAGCGGTAATACCGCACGCAACCAACATGTGAACCACAATCGCGTGTCTCACCAGTTCCCATCTATGCCTGCAGCCGGCTCCACCGCCGACTCCCGAGCTATCGCTCTTAAGTGAATTACCCTTGCCTGCCCACCGATCCATGTCCTTCCTCAGATTGTGTACACAGGTTCCTCTCTAGACCCTGTCAATAATATCAGGCCAAAGGGCGTCTAACAATATGTGACCTTTTGACGAGTCAGCTTGAGCATCGATAGATATCCACGTCGACACTCGCCTCGATATGATAAATCAATGATGGATATAACTGATAACAATTACTTTGAGCTTGCTTGAACGTTGACCAGCGAACCACTCACATATGGGTATCGAACATGCTGCTATGATGACAGCAAAGGTATAACTTCGGTCCAAGCAGTCCCAGCGTGTGAGAGATCAATACAGATCCATAGCATCGTCAGATCGCGGCCTAAAAGGTATGCACTTCTCCTCGGCATCCCGCCGTCTTTTGCGTTCTTTGTCCAGGAACCGGCGCAGATTGCGGACATTCTCACCCGAGAAGACGAAAAACGTGTTCGTCTCAGAGAACTGCAAATATAGTGACGGGTCCCGGTCAGCATGTAAGCCGTGGGTTCGTGCGGCAGAGGTCGTGCGTGACGTACCTGTGGGGGAGGCTTTTCGGAAAAGCGACTTACGCCTCTACGCTTGAAGGCGGGGACACCCGTAGCGGTGAGGTGGCGGAGGGACTCCAGCTTTGTTAGAAGGACGTGAACTGCGTCCAATGTGATACGGTCGCAATGGGATAAGTATAGTCGCTCGAGCCTGCAATTAGACTCTGCCATGAAGAAGAGCGCGTTGTCTGTGACCTTACGCAGCCCGATGAGGTTCAGCCGCCGAATATTCGGAAGGCTGGCTAGCTCGGATACCCCGAGATCGGTAACGCGGCGACAGACTAGATGATGAGAGTGTCAGCACAGGAAGAACTCGGTATGCCTGCGGCAACTCCGTGAAGGTCAGGACTTACACGCGAGATCGACACACCGAAGCTTCGTGCATGACCGCGCTAGTCTGACCAGGGAGTTGTCGGTGATATTGGATACATGTGCCAACATCAGGACGTCGAGAAAATCTCCGAGTCTGCACACACTGTCGACCGCTTTGTCCGTCAACGCTGTGCAGCCTGACAAAACCAACGTCTGCAGTCTCGGGGCATGTTGTATAATGCCGTCTATGGCACGATCCGTCAGTTTATGACAGTAGGACACGTCCAAGACACGCAGGTCTTCTGCCGTATGCTGCAGGACCAGCGGCGGGAGGGAGTCTAACCAACTGGGAGCGCTGTGATCGGCCTCGCCTGCCGCAGACATCCCGGCGAACGAGTCCGAAGATATCCCGCCTCGGGGAGCGGGGAAGGCTTGGTCCGTTAGCTGAGTACAATGGGATAGCCGGAGCCGGCGCAGTTTCCTTGAGAACATCCAAACATCCCGTATCGAGTTAGCTGTGAGGAGCGGGAGGTCGCACAGCTCGAGCTCCAGCAGGTGGGGAATTGTCTTTGCAATCAAGGACACGGAGGGATCGGTGACACCCACGATGCCATTGAGCTTCATCCATTGGAGTCCCGCGCATTGTGCTGCGATCTCGCATACGCCGACGTCTGTCACCTCTTTGCACGAGGTTAGATCGATCCCTTCCAGTTGCACGGCAGTGGACGCTAGCACAATAAGCGTTCTGTCGCTTAAATCAGCGATACCGCTCAGGAAGGCGGTTTCTAAATGATTGCATGTGGCAAGTATCTCGGCCAGGGTGTCGTCCGTAACCTGGACATCCGTGTCACGCGATAGGATGAGGTGCCGCACAAACGGGCGTTCCTCTCGAGTTGGGAGGCGGTCAAACGTCCTCATGCCAGTGACAATTTCTGACCTGGTGGAGAACGGCGGTGAGGTTCAAGCAGTATGTCAAGGGAAAATGAGAATCACGTAGCAGATGACGAGTCCGGGATGGAGAAAGCGTCGAGCTCAGCATCATACAACATATTTATACGGCCTCGTAAACGCTACGCCGGTTCACTGTACTTTGGAGGAAGTAGGACGATCTGAACGCGCGAGATCCTGCGTGCATAGTCATGGTATCTGAATTAGATATGAGGCCAGAACGAGAGTCGACCAGCGACTCGACCAAAGCCACCGATGGACTCGCCACGGTCGGCTATTTCCGGGATAGCAGAAGGGGTTACGGTGCCACCGTGCCGTTGTACTTGTCTTATTATGCAGCCAGAATGTCGTCGTCGACCTCGACCACGTCTACGCCTACAGTGACAGCCTCAAATTACAGGGCCATACCAGTCCAGCCCCCACCCCAGCCTCAACCGAACCCTTCATCGCGCATTCCTGTGACGCCCGGTGTCTTGCGCTCAATATTCGCCTCCTCACGCACAGTCTTCGAGGAGCGATCAATCTCACGTGTCGCATTTTTCAGGTATTGTGACTACTTTGAGGTCTAAAGAATCTGGCCCTTTGACCTTCTGAATATTACAGGTTCACTGGGTTCCTGATCAGTTGTTTGGCGATCAGTCTGGCCGCCAGTCGAGGCCGGGGGATCAAAAGCGGTGCTGCTCTTCTCGGTGTTGTTTAAAGGCGAATGACAGAAGGTTACGCAGTTCTTTCATTCCAGGCCTCGATGCACTGTACAATACTGCGAGATACCATCACTGTACGAATTCCACCATGCCCCTCTCCGGAGATACGATGGCTGCGACTTTGCTCGACATACTCAGAGCACTCCCACCAGTATATGCAACGAGGTCGGCCTTGTCCTTCGGTATCCTTACGTTGAGCAGTTTCTCCAGATTTGTCGAAGCCAACGCGTACGCCTGCTGCTCGTCAATACGACCGTTCGATTCAAGTGCGGCCTAAGCAACACGCCATCAACAAACTCGATGCTCGAGACACTCAAGTCACTCACCCATGTCAAGTCCCAACGCGTGTTGACCGCCTGCCAGCCTTCCGGCGCACCGATAGCTACCGTGACTCCGTGATTCATAAGCTTTACGAGCGTGGTGTCATTCGTCAGCGGCGGGCCTGGAAGTCTGCATCACTAAGTCAGGGAAATGTCCCGAGAATGACCATAATTTGTAGGAACGCACATCCGTCGGTCATCCCACACATTTGGGAATGGCCTGGACGGTATCAGTATGACACCAACCCGGGCTTTTGCTGCACGACGACATAAGTCAACACGTTCACTTAGACCGTGATGGCTAGAATGCACCTATCTTCTGCGCTAACAAATGCGCCTCGGTCGCGTGCGAGAATACGATCCTCATAGTCGTACCTCTGGCCTCTTCAATATACTCCTTGAGTTTCAGAAGGGATGCCATAATGTCCGCACTGGAGACATCGATGACCAAGGGGATAGTTCCCTAGAGTATTCCTCAGTGCCTCAATACTGAAGTCTGAGATGTCCAGCTACGTACCTCCGCAGCCTTCCTGAACCATCGACCAGTTTCAGTGTCCTTGCTTTCGCCTTCGAGCAACAACCTCCTCAAGGCCGCAATCTCAGTGCTTACACTGACACCCGGACCGCGTCCGTTTCTCCCGCCGATTGGGTGAGGCCTCCCAATCGTAACGTGCAATGCAGTGACTTCTTTGACTAAAGCACCCCCTTCCAGGGCATTCGTCGCACCTGTGCGAAAGGTTGCCGACAGGCCAGGGATGATACTGTTCGGTCCGACGAAGAGAGTTGTCTTCGAAAGCGAGGACGTCGCGACCGTAACTCCTGCACGGTAATAAGACAAACTGCCGAGGCTGATCAGCACCGTGAACAAGTCCCAAGGGCAGGTGTACCCACAGGGCATCCCTGGTACCAAACTGGAGGGCGTCAACAGCCCGGGTGACACCAGCTGTATCACCCATAATCTTTGGGACGTCCCCCGAGAATGGGTCGTACAGCTCCCCGTTTCCTGTAGAAGGCTCGCTTGGGATCTCCTCCATCCCAAGCGGCGACCCGTACGTCATCAAGCCAGGCGCTATAGTCCCTCCCTGCAAATCCACGATCTCCGGCGGGCTTGAAGACTTCAAGTTGTGCAGGCAAGACAAGGATGACCCAGCGCACACGAGGACTCCCTTCTGCACAACCACCGTCGCCATCTCCGAGTCAACATCAGCCCTGAGCAATTCCTCGATGTCACCCTCCTCATCCTTCGCCCAAACCCTCCCCACATTCGTGAACACAACCGTCCCCTCCTCCGTCCTCCCCTTCAAGGGAGGCAGCCCCTCCCACTTCACCGTCTCCCTCCTCTCCTTCCCCCAATCCGGCACGCCCGGCGTCTTTTTCCACTCCAGCTCCTCTTTCCCTACGCCCACCTGCACGTCCTCAGGCAGTTGCTGAACCCCATCGATCCACACTTTCACAGGCGTCGCGCCAAGCTGCAGTGGGTGCGAGTCCCACAGGACGACGTCCGCGTCCGCGCCGGTGCGCAGAACCCCAATGCGGTGGGACATGCCGACGGCGGTGGCGGCGGTGGAGGTCACGGCTGCGAGCGCGAGGTGCGGGGAGAGGCCGTAGTAGTGTGCTTGTTGCGCTTCGTTGAGGAGGTAGCGCTCGTTGATCACGGGGTGGTCGGTCTGGGGTTAGTGTTAGCTTTGGCGACAGCGGTAATTAGGGGCAGTCGAACCTTCATAACTACGCGTATGTCGTTGTCTGCTAGAATACGCGGGGCGAATTCGGAGCCTCGGTACGACTCGCGCTTGTACCTAGACGTCTCTCACATGTCAATGTTTGCTAGGGAGGTCTGAGAAAGCGGTTCTGCCTTACCGATGATTGGTGGCAAATATCGCGATGGCAGGGGTACCTCCCCACCTACATGCAGGGTTAACAACCGCGCCCGAGAGTCGAAGTGCCGAAACGTGCTTACGTGCGCTTCAGCAGATCTGGCACCAGATAGGCCTCAGAGGCATGGTGGAAGAGGGCGATGGGAAATTGGAACTCGTTCGTCAGCTGGGATATTGTTGACCATTGAGTCGGAGTCCAGCCACGTTCAGCAGGTGCGACCTACCCGGACTATACCATCGAAATCAACAGCTTCGTAACCTGAGCGAATCTCAGCATATAATCCTCGATTATACCGAAAGTATTGAACTCACAATGATGAGATATCTAAGTTGACGCGTCACTAGAAGCCCATCAAGATGAAGATTAGCTGACAACCCACCTTGACCCGTCCCCTCAGCACGTCCACCAGCATCTCCCACCTATAGTCATCAGGGAACGCCTGCCCCTCGATGCTCCCCCATAGGCCCTGCTCTGCCTTCATACAGAAGTCGTCCTGCGCATTCTTCACCTTGCGCGCTTCGTTGTACGCCTGGCGGAAAGCCCATACCGTGTCCATTCGGGTACCGTACCACTTGATGTTCTCGCCGCACGCTTGCCTGGCCACAAATTCAATCAGAAACGGGGGATTGATGAGGAAGGGAGCGGGACACACTTCATGTGCCGCCAGCGAGGAGGTAACAATGAGTCGACTGATGTGCCGTTAATACTGTGTGGGGGCTCAAGGATCATCGAAGAAGGAGAACGGTCGGATGTCCTTCTTAGTTTCATCATAAATGCCTGGCCTCCTGCAGTGCCCAACCTATGAGTTTTCCGTATGGTAGACACTGATTGGATATAAGCATACCGATTGCATTTCCGCTGCCTGGCAGCGCCTGCACGGATGTGACACCTCCTGCAATGCCCAGCTGGAATGCTTCGTCGTGCGTGTTGAAACCGTCGATTGCGCGGAGCCACGGGACGACGGGGCCATGCGGGGAGTTTACATCGAAGGTGGCTGGGAGGACGTAAGAGCAGAACGTAAGTCACAGATCCTATCGTTACGCACCGCGCATAGACGGTAGAGGGAGCAATCCAACATGAGAATGTAGATCCACTAATGGGACATATTAACTAGGACCGTTGAATGAGTATATTCGGGTCGTACCTAAGCCCGGCGTCACCCAAGCACCCTTCGCGTCTACCACGGTTAAGTTCTCCAGCGGCGCATACAGGCGCCGATCGACCTTTCCAACAGCTTTGACAACCCCCCTGTCCAAGAGCACATCGCCGTGCAGTACTTGCGTGCCGTTGTCTACTCCCGTCCATATGCGAGCATTCCGGATGAGCGTCGCGTTCGTTCCGGGCTCGAACCTGTCTGAGACCTCTCTTTTTGCAAAACTCGGCGGTGGCCCTGCTGCCTGTCGCAAGGAAGAGCACCGTCCCAATATCTCCTGTGCGTTTTTTGGAATACGCTCAGTCCTTGTTTGCGATGACAAGAGCACATTGCTAGCGAGGATAGTGGCTGCAGCGAACAGTGCGCACAAGCCGACCACCCATGGCCGCCTCTTCGTCGTCATCTGCGTCCTCCCCGCCCAGAAAGTGCCTTTGTCGTCCATGGCAAAGAGGAGTAGGGAGGCTTTACGGCGTCGAGCATGTTTATAAATGCAAGGATAAGGGCACACGGTATGCGCGCGGACCCAGCGTTGCCGCGGTATGTCGCAAGTGCCCGATCGAGATCTTCAATCACTTGTGATGGCTGTGATGTTTATCAAGGCCGATGATGTCACATTCTGGCCTTGCTATTGGATGAGCAATACGCGGGCGTTGAGTCGCATCAGGGAGCCTTCGAAGCGGTGATATATCATGCTCTGTACACCTACTTGTAAGTACTGTCAAATCCAATTGTTGAGAGTGACTAGATTCACTATCACTCATGCCAGACCGATCCCTACCAGATAGCGCTGAAACATATGCAGGGCGCAAGATCATTGACATTGCGGTCATCTTGGATTCGTCCTCCGCCCAGCGAGGGCAAGTCAGGTTCAAAGACGATGGCACGGCTCGCAGTACTTTGTATATGAGCAGCGCAAGCGACATCGAACCCGGCAATATGAAGCAACCTAATCGCGTACCTTCTCTACCGGTGTGATATGGTTTTGCTCGTGTTCGTTCATAGCTCAGCTACCTCGACCAACACGAGATATTGTTGTTCGGCTGGGATATTGATATCACGGGTGCTATGCTCTCGGAAGAGCGGGTCCGCACAAACACTGGGAGGCTTCCTTCAGCAAGTCGTAGGTAGCGGGATAGTTCCCTAAATCGCCACGCAGCCTATTACGAGGATGTAGACCCGGCCGCCATAAATAATATCTGGCGAATCTCTGCTATATGGTTCTGTCCCTATCTGTGATATTGAGTCGAAGACCCGGAGGGGAGGCAGAAGTACTCCGCAAGGCGGGCGCGACGAAGCCGACGTCTTCCACGCTTGATAGTGCTTAGAGGCATGATCACAGCTCGCCGGTGTACGTACAGCACCGACGGTCGCAAGGACTTCCGCTGAGACTACTTGGGTGGCGGCAGGAGTCGAGTCATCTTTGAGTCTTTGCTGAACGGCGCCGGCTGTCAGCCTGTCACGTCCATTGATCAACATACGTATATACAAACGTAGCGGTCAAGAAGGCGTATCAGTCCGAATAATACACTAAGCTCGAGTGCAGAGTCCGAGTGTACATCTTCATATAATCCCGTAAATGCAGTACCATGCCAAACTTTTGTGTATTTCGGAATTCGGATAATGTATACATAGTGAAGGTCTCGGTGTGGCCTTCAGTTTGAATGGTCGTGAGAGCTGATCACAACGTATACATGTACGTTCTAACTTCTGAGGGAACATGTCGTAGATGTCAGATTCTTTCGGCCTCGGTGCCAGACCGTGTGTCGGAAAAATCAGAAAAGCATGATATTGCTATACAATGCCAGATAATGCACTGATAAGTCAATCAGGTTCGAGGAGAGTTATCGGGTTCAGAAATGATCGAAAAGCGCGTATAAGCCTCCGTCAGGCTGATCCCTGACGGGGGTTACAAGCCATTATAAGGCATGATAAGCCCGGATAAGGCCATGGGTCCCAGAAATGAGAAAAAGAGGAGCCACTCACGCCACCCGATGGTCATCGACACCACTATCTAAGACGTCACTTTAATACAGGTACTTCGACTTTGATTCGAACGAGCGGCCTTGAGTTGAACGATGATGACATATGTAAAGACTAACGATATAACTACTACACTACGCAACAATAGCTGTGTGAGTCTCACATTGGTATATATATCATACATACTGCCTTACCGGGCGACTCGTACTTACCGTCGCTCGCGCTCACGTCCTCTGACGTACGGCTCTTGTAGATTTCGCCATAACTTTAGACTTAGACTATAATGCTACCGTAGTCAACATGCCACCTTTAAAACACTCAATCCGTGTAAAGGCTACGACCGTATTTCAAGATGTTTCCGACGTACAGGATCTACTACAGAATTCCTGTGATATTACAGCACCCTAATCCAAACCTGACAACACCTGATAAGGGCTTATCTGCCTTGAAACATAACATTATAATGCCTGATCAGTCCGTCAGGTTCTGTCAGGGCTTATCAGTCTTTTCCAGATTTTCCGACATGACGGTCGGAGGACGCCGATGGCAGCGGACAGTGGCAGAGAACAGAGCCCTCACTGAGACAAGACGTTCTTGTCAGATGCTCGTGCCGCCCTAGAAGATCGCTGCACGTAATACAAAAGGACCTTTGACGTACGGTGTTACCGTCCTGCGCGACCCCTAATGCACGGCAATTCACCTGATATTTGTACTAGCGCCGATATTAAGCCCGTACCAGCCATCCCTCCTTGACGATATGCATCGATGTCTGGTCGTCCGCGAGCTCCTGACGAGTATCTTTGAATTTCATGACAGGAAGAGAGAGCTGTCGGTCCTGGCAAGGACGTGTCGCGCGTTCGCCGACCCCGCCCTCGACATACTCTGGAGGGAGTTGGCGTGCCTGAGCACGCTTATCAAGGCCACCGTACCCTCGCATTTGTGGGAAGACGTGTCGCCGCGGGGACTGTCAGAAATAGTGACCCTGGTGCGTCTTGTGTGTCCTGTGTCCATCAAGCTAACGAAGTGTAATGCGTGTGTTGTCCAGTTCTTCCGAGGACCACCCGCCCCATCTGACCTGAATCGTTTCGCATACTATGCGTCGAGGGTGCGGTCGCTAGGCACGAACGAAGCTGGCCGGGAAGGAGCTGGCGAGAAAATAGATCCATCGGTGTTCCACTACCTACATGAGTACCAACCAACCTCTCCGATCCTTCCCAGACTCCGCCATCTCGTGTGGAACATCCTCAATCCCAATGCCCTCTCCTCTGTCGACCACTTCTTGGGCCCGAATATACTTTATCTCCAGCTCTCCGTGTTCGCTCACCACTCGCAGCAAGACATAATGTTCACCTTCGACCGCATACAGCATAAATGCGTTAATCTCGAGGAGATACACATGGCGGATCGCACCAAGTCCCCTGTGATAGCTGAAGCAAGGTCACGTTTCATGGGATCGCTGGCAAATTTGCGCGTGCTGTCGCTGACCCTTGGATGCCGCACCCTGGGCTACCGGGCAATGATACACTTCTCGAACCTACAACTGCTCGAGAAACTCACTCTCACCATCCGCGCCTTATCCCCCACGACCGTCAAAGATGCTAACTGGCACCAGACATACGCCATACCGGAGACGCCGTTTCCGCGGCTGCAGGTACTGTCAATCGAGACAGCCGCGATGGATTTCTGTTTTGCTCTGCTGAGCTTGGTACAGGAGTCACCGTTGCAGACGATGCACTTGGATTATGATCCGTATGATGTCATGCCCACCCCAGATTACCCTGCAGACGGGCCAGCTTTGGGAGATCGAGCTTTCAAGAGGTTACGCTTTCTGGACGTGTCTGTCCCCGAGCTCGCAGGATGTATCGCTCTATTCAGGCCGCTACACCTGACCGCTCTAGAGAAGCTAGATGTCAGAATCGCGGTCCCAGCCGAGGATGACTTGGAGCGATTCGTTGTGGTCTGCTCGCAATGTTGCTCGCCTTCGACCCTCACGTTCTTACGTTTGTCGCAGCGGTCGGCGTTTGTAGGAAACCTCTGTCATCCAAGCGGTGTCATCCTCCCGATACTTCCATTCTCGCGACTGACTGATTTAATCATGCTTCCGGGCGGTCACGTCGAGGTTGACGACTCATTGGCGGATGATATGGCGAGTGCGTGGCCTGAGTTGGAATGCATAGCGATTGGGGCTAGCGATCATACGAAAGGAAGAGGTAGGATTACATTGGGCGGTCTTGTGCCCTTCGCAAGACATTGCCGTAAATTACGGTGTGTCCGGCTTGCCATCGACCTGCATGGTGCCCTACCGCAACTCCCCTCACTCACAGTAGAGCTGGATGGTCTGGGCAACCCGAGCGTCCGCGAGCTCTGGTTTGGCCTTTGTCCCATGCCTCCGGACAAAGTGGAGGAAGTCGCGAAGTTTCTCAAATCGCTGTTTCCCATGTTGGAACTCTTGCACGCGTACCATTCTGGTGGATGCGGGCAGCGATCGAGAGCTTTGGGTGGCTCGGACGAAGTGTGTCCGTGGTCGATAGTGAGGGCCGAGGTTCTGTCTACATAGTGAACGACGATCGCAACGGGTAGATACGTGCCGCGAAGCGAAGGCAGATATTAGACGTTCATGCGTGTACAGGTAGTACCAACAGTAATCTGGGTATGGGCTTTCCGTGAGCTATCTTCAATTGCACCGTCGCTGACGGTGCAGCTTCGTCGGCGAGACGTAGATTTAGAGATTTAAGAACGGAGATAGATTGAGTTCGGACCCAACAATAATGCCAGTCACTGCAGGCCAAGCGTAGGCCTCTATTCCCGACAAACAGAAACTAGAAGTACAAAGTTACGGAGGCCCCTCAGGTTCGGGAGGAAGGTCTGGAGGAGTGTATAGTGGAGCATCGTCTCCTAGAAAGCTATCTGAATCGTCTACTGTTAAACCTTTAGGCCACAGCCCCTCGTGAATCCAACCAGCATAGACCACCCTGACCTAAATAGATGTCAGCCGGGAAAGAGGGAGGACACATTGTGGGGGGTAACTCACAATAAATCTCATACTCATACTGCGCCTGAGAGGGCGGCCCGTCATTAACAGATTATAAACTCGCTCGAGATGACTCTTCCAAACGCTCTCGCTCCGGGGATCTTGGGAACATATATGATCGGCATGATCTTCTATTGGTCCTCGCGGTCGAGGTGGCTTCGGTGCAGGGGTGAGCCACAACGCTCGCCTCGCCGCGAACAGCTCAGGTCCGGACTCAGGCAGGGGGCTTGTACGAGGCAGTTCGGGGGAAAAGGAACGGGATTGCGTGTGGTCGCCGCCTGACGGCGGATTGGCTGCGGTCCCTTCGGCGTCTATGGGGTCGCACCATACGAGAGATAATTGCAGGTTGATCCTGACCGAACGGTTCGCAGAATGCTAGGACTGACCACACCGAAGACGTTTGGCATGAGGACGTTCTCCTTCCGATCCACTGCTCATCACTGGGGTCTATCCAAGTCTGGGTACAGCAGTAACGCAACTGAACGTGGCGGGAGAATTTCGAGTGCTGGCCTGAGGTTGCTTGTATTAGTAAATCCTTTTTTATTCAGGGCATTATCTATTCAGATATCACTGGGTACAATACCCATATTGAGCCACCGAGAAAGTGTGAAAGGAACCGGACAAAGGTCAAATTTTGTTCATAGTGTTGCCTTGCAAAACAAATGAAAGTTCATTGAACAGTGCTGAACAAAGATCATATCCTGTGTCACAATCAAATTTTTGCGCACTCAAAAGTAGTATTATTCTAATTCATTTCACTGACTGTGCAATGGACAATCATGAAAGAAGTTTGACCTTTGACTGATTATTTTCAAAGTTTTGTGCATGCTCAATATGGGTGATGTACCCAGTGTATACAGTATAGCCTACATTATCAGGATAACCCGCCGGTTATCAACCTTCCCGTTAAGTAACCAACAACCACCGCATCTTCAGCTTATCCATACACTGGGCTGCTTAACTTATGGGAGAGAAAGTCGCTGGGGAGCAACTTCTGGTCGTGTTTATCCACGGGTCTGTCGCGCTTCTGCCCCCTTCTTTCGAGACCCGATGGACTCACTGCACCAATGGGTCATGACCACGACATTAGCTTCAAGGGGACTGACGAAACATTCGGCGCGTTTCCAGAGAGATTACAACACCTACTGGCCCAAACCACAGAGGGTATCGACGTAGAGTGTATCGTGTTCCCTGCGTACGAGGTCTGTCATTCCTGAGGGGG
>NW_006920411.1:946709-983423 GCF_000344685.1 Gloeophyllum trabeum ATCC 11539 | reverse complement strand
AAAACAAATGAAAGTTCATTGAACAGTGCTGAACAAAGATCATATCCTGTGTCACAATCTAAATTTTTGCGCACTCAAAAGTAGTATTATTCTAATTCATTTCACTGACTGTGCAATGGACAATCATGAAAGAAGTTTGACCTTTGACTGATTATTTTCAAAGTTTTGTGCATGCTCAATATGGGTGATGTACCCAGTGTATACAGTATAGCCTACATTATCAGGATAACCCGCCGGTTATCAACCTTCCCGTTAAGTAACCAACAACCACCGCATCTTCAGCTTATCCATACACTGGGCTGCTTAACTTATGGGAGAGAAAGTCGCTGGGGAGCAACTTCTGGTCGTGTTTATCCACGGGTCTGTCGCGCTTCTGCCCCCTTCTTTCGAGACCCGATGGACTCACTGCACCAATGGGTCATGACCACGACATTAGCTTCAAGGGGACTGACGAAACATTCGGCGCGTTTCCAGAGAGATTACAACACCTACTGGCCCAAACCACAGAGGGTATCGACGTAGAGTGTATCGTGTTCCCTGCGTACGAGGTCTGTCATTCCTGAGGGGGCAGCTATGCGAGCTAGTCCCAGTTTTTGATGCGAAGCTATCCAAGGATAGACGAAAGGGGATCTGGTGCGTCATTTCGCATCCCGTAGAAGGTCTCTGAGGCTGATGTCACCCTACATATGACTAGGATGCCGCCGTCGAGCGCTTCGCAGACTGGCTCGCGCAGCTGACTGTAGAGAAAGAGGTCGCAAAAGGTCTGGGAGGTGGTGCTGGGAAATCCAAGGTAGTGTTATGCGGGCACAGGCGAGTTACTTTTCAGTGTCGAGGGTCAAGAGCATGGGGCTGAAGCCCTGTTGATGACTCAGTATGGGTGGCCTGCTTGCGGCCGACACGCTCCTAGCCCTGTATGAATCCCGTCCAGACAAGGAGGCACCTTTATGGCCGAACATTATTGCGTGTATAGCTTTCGATACTCCAGTGAGTCTGGTGTCCTGGGTGTCTCCTTATTCCTGACGACAGCATGGTCTGTAAGTATTTCGGCGTACACCCATCTGTGTTCAAGAACAGCGCTAGTAAAGTAGTTAAGCACATCTCCACAGCACGGACCGTCGTTTCAGACGTCGCCGATGCGTTCAGCTATTTCACCGGTAAGAAGGGCGCGGAATCGGCGGCCGCATCAATGGCATCTTCCAGTACAACCATCCAGACCCCGCTACTTACCGGGCCCGAAGCATCGATTTCCGCAGGATGGCAGAAATGGGCCCTTCCGGCAGCCTACGCTATCAGTGGAATTGCTGTTGCTGGGGCAGCTGCTGGTACCGCTTATTGGAGGCGTGAAGACCTTGGATTAGGATACGGATGGGTTCAAGACCACCTGAGATATGTAGGGGCGCTATGGGATGAGAAGCGCTTACTGAGGAGAGTGGAGAAGGTTATGGACATTGAGAAGGATATAGGCGTCCTCTTCAGAACGTGAGCGCCCAATGATTTCCTTTCCATACTAAATCTAAGATCAATCTAGGTACTACACACTCCTCCCTGCGGCGTTGCCCGGGCATGTAAATCCCCGGACCTTCATATACTTACCCAAGTCATACGAATCTTCGGATAATTTCCGTCCAGCGACTAACAGCGTAGCCCAGGAGGAAATTGAGGCACATACGGGGATGTTTGGAGCCAGTACCAACGATGGCTATTACGGGTTAGGTTTGGATACAGCGCGGGTTATCAGAGATGCTCTGGAGAGAGCAAGACACGGGTCGGCGATGGATTCAAATTCTACATCAGAGAAAGTGGAAGCCGATAATTTCGATGAAGTCCAGGAGAGCACACTGACTACTGTTGAGGAATTCATGCCTACCAACGAAGGGAAGCGGAGCGAGAGCACAGCTGCTGAAGAGATTGAAGATACCCCATGGAGATAGCAAGGATGGAGCCGATCTATCCCTGAGCCCTTTTATTGCTTTGTATTGTTATTGTATATTTTATCTTACAACAGATGTATGTAGAGGGCTCGACGACAGACTCGGATTTGGACCGTCTCAGTTTTTGAGAGATAGCCGCATGGCGTATGCATCTTCACCGTCGGCATCTGTTCAAGCCATGGTTTGACGGAATGGACTGAGACAGTGCTGGTCTCACTCACAGTATTTCTTCTCCACGTCCGAGACCTCAAATCCTAGAGAATCCTTATACAGGCCGAGAGCGGCTCGGTTAGACTTCCGGACGTGCAAAGATACATAAGAAGCCCTGTAGATCGTGGCCATAGCCTCCTCTATATCGACGCATGTCACAACCTGAGCGCGTCGGGCTATGGTCTGGAGGAGACGTACGTGATTGAACCATGAGCTTCTTCGCTAGGCCCAGCCTACGGTAAGACCTGAGCACCGAGATCGACGTGACATGCCCATGAGGTTCATCATCTTCTCCCACATCCTCCTCCCTACCGTTATTCGATCGATGAGCGCAAGCGCTAATGCGACAGGAGACGAACCACGTACATCTTGGCAAGGATATACCCGACTATTCTACCGCCCTCCTCCGCGACATAGGACAGGGATGGCCAGGTTAGCAAATGATATAGGTCTAAAAATGCATGCGTTATATGGCGGGGATGCGTTGTGCCGTGATCGAAACGCACAGTACTTCATGGTGTAGTTTTCGGGCAGGTTCTGCAGGTTACATGCCTGCATTCCGATTGCATCGTCTACCTAGCTCGGATTAGAGAGTCCCCGGTGTACGTCTGTCTGACTCACTGTTGCAAGCCGAAGATTCATGTCCAGAACAATACCTGGGTCGTTGCAAAGGGCGTCTGGCAGCACGCAGGCGCGGTTGTTTGACCTTGAATATAATATCTTCCACGGCCGAATATGGGTATATCGTGACGTTATGATAAGCGAGTCGCTGTGCAGACCCTAACCCGAGGGACACCAAGCTCTGCTTGCTCTTTGCCATGGACGCCGCACCAGGCATCCAGGAACCATTCGATCTCATCCGCCTCTCCCTCAGCGAGCGCGTCTTCGTCAAGCTCAGAGGGGACAGAGAACTCACGGGTGTTCTTCATGTACGTTCTGACCCATTCGAGCGCTTCATGCTATCTGACACCAATGCATGTCCTATGGTTAGGCTTACGATGGCCATATGAACCTCATCTTATCAGACGTCGAGGAGACGATCTTGATTGTCGATGCACCTGAAGGCGGTAAGGCAAATGGAACTGTAAACGTCGCTAAGCGAAAGATGGACATGTTGTTCGTGCGTGGCGACGGTGTTATCCTTGTGAGTACCCGCTGAGGTCAATTTCTCCTTGGGATCAGTAGCGTCCCCGGAGAAAAGACTTGGACTGCCTTGCATGAAAGAACTGAGGCAATACCTTGTAGGTTGCTCCTCCTTCCCGAACATAGGCTTTCCCCAAGTCCTTCCTATTCCTTGCCTTCGCAGGGGGGTTGTAGGCTGCATCAAAACACAGCGCCAATATATTTTTCGGCGACATTAACCTGTACCCGCATTGGTCTAAGATACCTTGTATCATCATATCTCGTTCTTGACTAGCAGTCCCGATCAGTCGAGGATCTTGATTATGCCACACGAATCACGCATGTGGGTGATACATGACGATCTAGGCTCATGGCTTCTACTCAGATCCAGCAGCGGCCCCATCCTCGGACTCAGCAATCACCTCCGCACTCCGCTTTTGCTTTCTTTTGTGCGGGTGAGGCGAGGGCGGCATATCCGCTTTCTTCACCGTCAGGATATCCATGATCTCTGCATTGAAAGGAACAATGCCTGTGAGCACCGACTGTCAACCGGGCTGAGAAAGACAGTACAAACCTTGATGCGTCATGTCTTCCCACCCTCTAACACTCTTCTTCAGCGTCATCCACCGACGCTGCAGAATGTGAGCGCTCCAGAGGTTCCAGCTCTCATCGGGCAGCACCTTCCAGTCTATCTCAGTATCATCGCGCACATTGAGCGAAGCGATTCTAGACATGGCCCATGAGTCCTCTAACGCCACAGAAGAGAAACAAAGGCCTACTTGTGGACGAGTATATGCGCATCCCTTTGACTCCATCTGGGTTTCTGACCTCCACTCTTGTAAGTCTTACTAAGGGAATCCGTCCTGAACACGTAGACGGGCGTTACTACGTGAGGCACATGACATAACATGAGAAATTGACGAGGAAATCACCATTTGATACGACACTGCTGCCTTCCTCTCCGATCGCCCATTCTCTTGGCCACGACGCCCCAGAAGACGTCATTATCCATGTCCTTGCCCTGTTCGACAGTCATCTCCGTGACGATCCTGGTAAGCTCCTCCTCCTCCTCCTTGGTCCAGTGGCCTTTTATATTACAATTCAAAGAAAAATCCTTTTCCACGACACCAAGTAACTGACCGATAGCTCGCTTGTCTCTGTCAGCAAGATGGTTCCGATACCGATCTCTGCAGTCCGCGGCCATACGTCCAACGCGCTGACTTACTTTCTCCCATTGTTGACCAAGATCGGACACAGCCCTGCAAAGAGTTTGAGCGGTCTAAGCCGCCTGATGTAAGCTGCAGATGCGTACTGTATGAGGCTTTCATCTTCTGACGGCATCCATTTACCCCTGGCTTTCAAGGGGTGGTGTGTACGCCGGACGTGATGATAGACCGCAACGATAGGACGCTGGGGCACAGCCGCGGCTGCAAGGGGTGGGGTAATCAGTCGGCTTCGGGAGCCTTGACATGAGAACGTGACGCACTGATTTCAGACCAGAAATTTTGATCTCTCTTATCGTTCTTAGAGAATATCATTTCGTGGATCTGTTCATAAGACAGCTCGTTTTTCTGATCGACGAGGAGAAGTTAATTCAACCCAAATGACCGCCATGAATGAAGTTACCGTTCGATAGTGCTCGATGGCGTTCTTCAGCTGCTCCTCCTCGATGGCGGAAAACTTGCCCTTTTTATAGACCAATCCTGAACCCACAGTCAGTCTGCGACATCCTGGTATGGATTGTGATACAGACCCTGTGTTTCCGCAAGCTCAGCAAGCTTCGTCGTATTCAACCACTTTGTCGCCAACAGATTCGCATGTGCCGCATTGGGTGGGGTATCCGGAACCAGCATGGCATTATCAATCTTTTTTTGCGCTTTTCTTGTGTCATCTGCTGTCTTCCTCTGTGTTCTGCCTAGGATAACATCCGATGTGGCGGGCCTTTTGCCAAGAGCGCTGGACGCTGATGTAGGCGGAGGAGGAGGGGGTAATGGAGGGACGAATGCCGACGGACCTGGCATACCTTGCATCCCAAGGCTACTGGAAGCCGCTGCTGCGTCATTGAGGGTCTTGAGGACGTTGGCGATCTTGGACAGGTCCAGATCTTGCAGGGTACGCAGAATGTCCTCCGCTGAACCACCCAACGCTAGCTCCGGGGGCAAGGGTATCCCCATCCCGGGTACGGGAGGAAAAAAACCGGAAGGGGAAGGATGCTGTCCGTGGAACTGCGTATCTTGCGGATTAGCAGGGTAAGGAGGGAAAGGCGGCGGAGGGTAGGGCATGAACTGGGAAGGGTGCCCGGCATACGCAGGATAGATAGGCGGGTATCCATATTGCGGAGGCAAGGCTTGCGCCGGGTCCACGAAGGGCTCAGCGGGCGCAACCTGCTTGCCCTTATCCTTCTTCGACTTTTTCTGAGGCCGCTCAGTGGACGACCCGCTCTCCCTAGTTGCTGCAGCATCCATAACTGGCGGCTGCTCCGGGAGAGCAGAAGAGGGAGTATTTCCATTGTCTCGCTCCTCGACGGCATGGTGCCTCTTCTTCTTCCGTTTCTTCTCCTTGTCATTTACTTGCTGTGGCTCGCCGACCGCCTCGTCGCGCTGACGCTTCTTCTTCTTTTTCTTCGTTTTATCCACATCGCCGGACATAGGGACAGAGAAAACGCTGTTGACTTCGCCGACGGCATGCTGGAGAGCGCGTTCCACATCGGTAGCTAGAGGCTCGGACATTGGTTTAGGGCTGGTCGAGTCGCGGTGAATCGAGTGAAGGGCAGCTTAGGGCAAGCAAATTGGCGTCACGCTAATCTTAGATCGGCAAACCCCGCAACGCGTTGGTGGCTTGCCATGGCCAGTAACCAATTCCTGTTTGCCCGAGCTTCCCGTTCGTGTGCCTCTGATATTCCTTACCAAGAAAAGAACTTCTGGGAAAGGGGTCATCTACTTCTGCTGGCTGCTGTATAGAGAACCTCTCCGTACCTTTCGGTCGCGTGCTTGGGTCGAACGTCTACTCTTAGGAGAAGTGGACGCTCCGAGCTCCTAAGCTTCACCGATTCGAGTCCACTTTCGAAACTGTACCCTGGCGGTCTCACTAATGTTATGCTGCTGACTAGCTAACTGTCTACGATGTGAGATACATTTGTTGTGCTCCGAGCCTTCGTACACTGCAAGTCCCAGTGATCGTCTTCGTTGATCTCCAAATTCACTCCTTGACATGCGCGGCACGGCAGCATTAGGAAGCTACACCCTGGGGACGGCAGCGCTCGATATTGCTTCCTCTCACCCAATAGTCTGTGCTTCGCCCACACACAAGCTGCATCAGTCTCTTTAGCTATGAGTCAGGTGAGCAATTACATGATCCGTTATGGATGTAGAGGGGCCTGTACGCGCAGGAGGTATTCTGGATGACCTAGCCACTACCGGTTTCGGACGATAACCCGTAGAAACTGATAACCGGGTCCACGGGCAGGAATGGTGATTGCCCGGATTATGTACTGTGCCCGCCTTACGAAGGCTTATAAGTCGTGATCAAGCATAGCGTTCTCTGTGCCCCAACGTAGCAATGACCTACTTTGCGTTCAGGCATCAACCTTTCAAAGCGTTATATGTGGTTTATACAGCGATAACCGTCCCTCTTATTCGTGCTCCTTATTGGTGCATATCATCTCTGATTCCGTACTTCAGACCAAGACGTACTTGGTCCTTCTCCCGCTCGATATTACTGTGCTGGCTTAAGACTTCCTACAACTTCTCCTTTGCTGTCGGCTTTCTACCATTCCGATCTCCACGGCAACGGCAATCACTTAATGTCCACCTAGGAGAAGTGTGGGTGGACGAAGTGCCGAAGGACCTGATACGGGGGAAGGTGGCAGAGGCGGCGATGATCAATCAGGTTTCTCCAGAGCCCATCTCTGGGTACTGGTTCTCGAAAACCGGCGACGCGACGGACGTCGGACGACGAGCATTACCTGACGAGAAGGTGCTCTATTACTTCCACGGTATTTTCTCGAGCTCGCTCTTCTCCAAGTTCGTCACTGACCAAAGAAATATCTTAGGTGGCGGATATATTGTAAGCTTGAAACTTGTTTGCCGTGAACCTTCCCCTGATTCCCACCTAGTCTGGATCTGTGTCTCCTAACTCGTTGTATTCGGAAGCACCGAAGGGGATGCTTGAGCAGTCCTTCCCATCCAACGCGCGCGCCTTTGGACTTGAATACCGTCTTACCAGAGCAGCTCCATTTGATCCTTACGCGCCATTCCCTGCTGCCCTCCTCGATGCGCTCTCTGGCTATTACTACCTGGTAACAACTTTGGGATTCGCTCCGAAAAACGTCATCGTCAGTGGTGACTCGGCAGGGGGGCACTTGGCGGTATCCCTTGTCCGCTACCTCTGCCTAGAAGACCTTACGGAACTCCCTCCTCCTGGAGGGCTCATCCCTCTGCATCCAACAGTGGATTGGGCGCTGACGGACGCCCACATTACCTCGTCATCTATGGAACGCAATTACCATACCGACTACGTTGATCCCTTTGCGAGATCCGGATATACAAAGCGCGGTCTGCTTGGCTCATTGCCGGAAGAATTCGCGTATACCAGCCTGTGGATATCGCCTGCTTCACTTCGAATTCAAGAGACCGGGTTGTTTCCGAACTTCCCCCCGACGCTGATCATTGCTGGCGGCGCTGAACAGACGCTGGATGCGATGCGCGTATTGCACACTCGCCTAGTGGAGGATAACGGCACAGAGATTATTACTTACATCGAGTACCCGGATGCCATACATGATTTCATGTGTTTCGCCTCACACGAGCCCGAGAGGTCAAAAGCACTGGATCATGATATTCGTACATGGGTACACCTCGTATACAATTGCAACACACAGTAAACAATGAATTATGTGGGCTAACCGTATCATTGCAATAACTTTTGAACCAGATTACCATCTTCCCTGAAGATTCCCTGTGAAAACGTCCAAGCAGGATGAATGGAACCCCTCGGCATTCACCAATCATGAAGGAGAGCCATCCGTGGATTCAACGTAATACTGCTGATACCAGTGGCATCATGTATCTCGTGCGATCCTTTTAGACACAATCTTCAGGTTGTTGTGAGCCCCACGTGCGTTCGCCCGAGTCGCGGTCCGAGATGTCGGTGCCAGCCTTCAGATACAGCTGTGGACTAGGCCGACTCTTGTCACTGGTCATGTAACTAGTTGAAACAAGTCAGGGAAATACGTGGTGGAAATGTTTGGAGGACATACTCTGTGACTGTCTCCATTTCTATAGTTACAGGTAGAGTATCACCCGGGGTCATTTTACTGGCTTTGGCAAACCGAGAGCTACCCGCGGATCGACTCATGAAGTCCGTCCGAATGCTGTAGTGCTCATCGTCAGGGAATACCTATGGCGCTGTTCATACAAGTGGACGTACAGAGCCTTTGGAACCATATATTCGGATAGATCCTTGTACATCCGAGTCGCACAGATGGTCCTATACGGAGTCCTCTGATCAGTATATGAGTTTTAAGAAGTCGAACAATTGACGCACATCACGACTACTGTTTGATAGAGTATTGGTAAGATCCCAGTAAACTGAGGACGTAAACTCGAAAACATACCTGCGAAAGGCTCAAACATCTTCGTGACATCAGGTCTCAGAAGCTGCAGTTTGAGAAATGAAAGATCATCCTCACATAATCCATAACATCTGGGTTTACATATCAGCCAGATGGAGATAGCAGCTGAGTTTAAACCAACCATTCAAATTAATCAGGAGAAAGATCTGGGTAAAACGCCGGTGAGCGCAATAATATCAGTATAAGTAGGCGTGTATCGTACGGCGGGAAGTAGGTATCCAACTGTTGAAGCAAACATCCATATGAGACCCTAATTTATCAGTTAGACATGGCGACAGTAAAGCCGTGGACACCAATACCTGTCTGAAGAGGAGCCTCCATAATCGACTGACACCTTCCTTGCGCAAGAGCCCCACGACACTAACCACGAATAAGATCAGATCGCTACAGAAACTGACCCAGACATTGATCCTGGCAGTAGCGGCATTCACTATTGAGCATGACTGCAATTCGGGGACCCAGACTGCGTCGGCCTTCTCCGATTTATCAGCGTAATGAGAGATCCCTTCTTGCTAATAAACGTACGACATAAATACCTGAAGAATAAGACATGAAGCACGACCAAAGGATATGTATTACACAGCATACCGTGCAGCAATGTACCCCAGTTGGCTAGTAGGATTGCGACAAGCGGGAAAACAACCCATTTGGCACCACCATTGATTGCGATTCTGAAGCAAATATTGTGAGACTTGACCGATGGAGCGACGTGACATCGAGCCTTACGTTCTCAACATGAGCAGAACAGACGTAAGACCTATGGCAACGTGGGCCAGAGCCTGTACAATGGAGCTTGAAGGCGCATAGTTATTCAGTGACGGCTCCTACTCACGGTAATGGCTTTCGTCGCCGCCTGTGCAGGATGTCACTGCACCGAACACTGCCGTATAAATACGACGCACCGAGCAGTTCAGTTCCGTTTTAACATTGAAGACCGTTAGAAACAAGGCGATGTCGATGAGTGTCAACCACCGACAGGCAACATATATCTTGGCAACAGAGGTTTTTCATCGCCGAACGTGGGTTCAAAAGACATCATCTACTGACCAGCATAGACCATTTGAATCTTTGCTTGCCGATGTAGACCGACCATTCGTAGGGAAGCGTCACGATGAATTCCCACCTGTTAGGGTGTGTTCAGACAGGGTGACAAATTGTCACCAGCGACGCATACAAGTATAGACCACCAAGGATGTGGACGAAGCGAATGAGTATCTCTGGAGGGATTGATTCGTGATAGAACAAAGCTAGGAAGTATGGAGTACACGTACCGGCCTCATAAGCAATGACAACAGGGTTCTTCCAATCGACCATCTTGCGGGAGGAGGGAACACGGCGTAGGAAAAACCTCGTTTCCAGAAGCCAGGCAGGCCCGGGTGTCTTTTGTAAGGCCCCGGATTCTATTCTGAATATAAGTAGGAAGCGTTCCATAAATGATACCTCGGAGTGTATACCTGGTGGAATCAACAGGTCTGGCCAACCTGTCAGGTCCTCCTACCTGGGCATAGGTAGCATCAGAATTATTTCATGAGAATTGATGGACTGTGTGACGCGCTATCTTAACATATATCTACCTTTAGTTGCAAGAGTTAGAACAAGTAGTGTGCGATCATCCTGGACGCTTCAGTCAGTGGGAGCAACAATCATCTCTTCGGTGTAATGAATTTTGGCTGCCGACGATATCAGAGACTTTTGTACATGTGCATAGTAAGGCGGCCCTGCCAATTTTGCATTAAGTTGGTGCTCATCCTCAGAGTTTCACATCATACCCAAGTAATACCACAAGATTTGCATGAATAATTGTCTGGCAGCGCGAGTCCGTGACCGAGTATCCGACAACTTGATTCCGACAATTGGGTGCTTCCTATCGGAATGCGACTGATTGTACTCCGTCGTCCCCGGCACCGAGTCGGATACCGCGGCGTCCTGGGCTTCCTAACTGAGTCTGACCAGTGTTCGGTGAGTAAATCAAACGGACATGTCAGTCGTCTCATCACGTTTCAGTCTCAAAGACCCTTCGCCCCGCCGAACAACTGTCGCGGCTCACAGCTGGTGTGGGTCGTCAAGAAAGAGGCCAGTCGCGTCATGCACGTGCGAGGGGCGTGAGATGGGAGAGGCCGCGGGTGCCCGCAGATTGCCCGCGGATCTCTCATTCTCTGTCGAATTATTTGTGTCTACAGGTTGACGGATGCTCATGGAAGTTGCAGCATGATCTTCAAGTGATCTTCACGACAATACCATGTTGGAATACGCTCGCAAATGGACTGCATGTGTAACACTGATTTCTACCTAAGGCACTTGAACATTTCGACGAGCGTCGTCTCCAAATCGTCTCACCAATCTTCCAATCTGGTCTTAAGGGTAGCTATGCGAGGATGTCACCTACGCTTTACTTTGGACAATTATTGGTCCACAGGGCGTTGTGGCAACTTGAACGCGACTTGGGCAGATCGCTTTCGTTAATAGAGCCCAGACTTGTATTATTACAACTTCATGATCCGCTGGGAAGGAGGTTAAACTGTCTCACCATGCCCAGGGCATAATGTGCCGAGAGCGGTCTGACACGACGCTATATATACATGGAACGCGGGTGATTAATGGTATGTGTCCGTCTTGCTGCCTCACTCATTGAATTGGGGTCGTGAATACAGGCACAGAGCCTACAGAAGTTTATTAACCGCCCCTCGTTCACTGGGATCTGTACTGCCTCATGTAGAACATTGGTAAGTTTGTGATATGGCAGGTCAACACTCTCGGATGTCTGTTCCCAGCCGGTGTAGGTCCCATCAGCAGGCCTCAGGCCTCAGGGCCCGCATGCCGGTGACTCCGTCCTTCATCGCGGATCTTCCACAATTGATTGTTTCCCTCAAGGTTCTTGTAAAACTGTCTCTCTTCTTTGCCTGAACTGCTCGCTGTCTCCCGTTTCAGGAGCTGAATCCCGTCCACGATGGGCCACTTTCAATCCAGATTCTTGTCAGAGGCATCACGAGTAGGATCCAACGAGATAGACGAAACGAAATGGCCGACATATGATTATATCATCGTTGGTGGAGGTCAGCGAAACTACGACTATCCGTCATTCATCAAGCTAATATGTGTCCTTCAACAGGTACTGCTGGGTGTGTGCTGGCATCCAGATTGAGCGAAGATTCGGAAGTCACCGTCTTGCTGATTGAAGCGGGGAAAAAGTAAGCAGTGGGAAGACTCTCAGAAGGTGAGAGTGCACTGACTTCACGTCCTTATCGAAAGCAACCAGAATGTGCTCGAGAGTCGTATGCCACTGGCATTTCCGAAACTCTTCTTCACCCAGTATGATTGGAATTATGAGACGGTGTAAGCGGAATACATCTAGCTAGTACACTCTCTGACAATTACATACAGACCCCAGGCAGCTCTCAACGGACGAAGGGTGCATTGGCCCAGAGGGAAACTTTTAGGCGGTACAAGGTGAGATTATGCATGATAGTATGGCATTACTCTGACTGTGGTCAAGTTCGATCAATGCTTGTCTACACCATCACTCTGCGCCCGAAGGTCAGGCTCTCCGAACACTCGTTGGCTCTTTTACCGTGCTCAAGTCATCACAGACTACGCGAATTGGGTCAAGCTTGGGGCAACAGGGTGGGCATATGAGGACCTTCTGCCGTAGGTCATTCAATATCTTTTGGAATGAATAGGGATTAACGAGTCTCTTAAGGTACTTTCGTAAAGCTGAAAAATACACTGCGAGCGCTGCACACCCTGACGTAGATGCGTCCCTGCATGGCAATGCCGGACCATGGCAGACGCGACATTGTGACTTACCTGCAAGTGTCCCTCTCCGCACCGTGTCTTTTTCCTCATCCACCGCAACAGCCTGTCTGTCAAGCGATAGTCGAGAGTTGCGATAACATAGGGATACCATACAAATCGTTCGTAGTTCTTGGTATCCTATTCTACAGTACTGAACACCTCCATTATCCAGAGATTTCAACACGATTTCTGGAACCATAGGCTCCGCCAACTTCATAGAATTTGTTAATCAGAAAGGAGAAAGTAAGGTTTAAGCAGTCCCGCGAATACATCGTCATTCAATTTTTTGATCAGGGAGTTCGACGGCAACTGCTTACCTCAATCCAACCGTTCTGGCTCGGCCAAATCTCACTGTTTTGGTCGAGACGGCAACGGAAAAGATCATGTTCAACAGCAGTGCAGGTAATCCACGGGCGACAGGTGTACAGATTTCTAAATCCTCGGAGTTGCCTAGTTTCTACGTTGCAGCGACCAAGGAAGTCATACTCTGCGCAGGTGTGGTCGCCACACCCCAGATACTGATGATATCTGGTATTGGTCCGAAGGCGGAGCTTGAGCGCTTTGATATAAGACCTGTGGCCATCCTCGAAGATGTTGGGAAACATCTATCGGATGTACGTGCGATTTCAGACAAAAGTTTTCACGATCAATCACAATTTTTTATTAGCATCTCTCACCCGGTCCTATGGTTTTCCCCTGCAGACCAGGATACAGTATGGACTATCTTTCTAAGCCGGTCGGGGCGGCCGTAGCAGCTGCCAAGTGGTTACTTACCGGCAAAGGCCCCATGTCACACTCGGTTGTGCCGGGAGCAGCCTTCTTCCGTTCTGACAACTTAGAGTACGACAGAACGCTATATTGTCGCCTACAATATTAACGACAGCACATACAGGTTGCCCTTTGGTCCCGCACGCAAATACCCCGTGGAAGATCTTACTACTGGCGCTGGTGCACCCGACGGCGAACTCACGTGGTTCCCCTTAGTAGCACACCCGTCGGGAATGGGAAGGATGCCCAAAGGTACCCAAGGCATAACCTTGGTGAGTGGATATTTTCCATTCTTGCCAGTCTCTGACACAGTCATAGGGTGGGATTGTGCTCCAGCCGAAGTCGAAGGGTACCATCACGTTGAATTCAGGTTCTGTCTGGGAAAAGCCTGCCATTGACGGCAAGTAAGCACAAGCGGTACTTACGGGTCCAAGCAAACCTTGACATTGGATGCGCTGGCAGTTACTTGCAAGACGAGAGCGACATCAACTTCCTCATTCGCATGGTCCACCTTCAGCGGGCCTTAGCCCATACGCCGCCCTTCAGCGAAGTCCTGGACGTGAAAGAGAATGTTACAGATACGAACAGTATATTTTGGCCGGCTGATGCTCCCGCAGACATGGTGAGGATCTTGTTATCTCAATGACGACGATATCTTCTGAACCGACAATGGATGTGTTAGCTTACCGATGACGTTCTGCGAAAGTGGCTTCGTGTCAACGCGACATCGGCGTGGCATCCGGTATGTCTCGACGCTATTAATGCCCGTCGTTTCATTCATACCATCCGTGGCGCTAGGTTGGCTCAGCTCGAATGGGCCCTTCTCCAGCAGATAGCGTCGTCGATCTCGAGTTGCGTGTCCATGGCGTGGATGGGCTGAGAGTATGCGACGCATCAGTGTTCCCGACGCAGCTCTCCGGCCACCCATGCGCTCCGGTGGTAGCCTTCGCAGAAAGACTGGCGGATTTCATCAAGAGGGGTCGCAAGCATATTTAGATCTGCTTTAGTCGCGCCTGGATCACGATTCTGTCTATACCCTAAAGGTGTATTGGCGTTGGTTTTACCTCTACTAATACTCTATATCACGTGGGCAAACGAAAGCCAGAAACTGTCAGCCTGTTACTAGTCCGAGGAGGATGTGTTCGGCACCAAGGCCCACCACTGTCAAAGGTACGAACGCCCGGATATAGAGCAGCGTCGTTTGGTCTGCCACAGGAGCAGATGCACGTTCCGCGAAGCAAATGCGGAATGCAGAGCTTGGCTAGGATCAGATGAGTACATAACTAGCCATTGCGTGCGACGTACACATCAGTAAATCGGACCATACCGCGTTCTGTGATGCTTGTTGTCCTGTCCTTATTGGCCTGGAGCTCAGGTGGACGGCTCGAGCACATGGATGATGTATCCAAACCGATGTCACGTACTGTTTGCCGCGCGATTAGCTAGAGCGCGCGCTGCAGCATGCAGACGGTCCTCCATGCTAGTCTTCATCATCGTCAAACCACCGTTCTTCGGACTCCCGTTCTTCGTCATACTGATCGTCCCAGTCTACCTTGTCATATAGATCTGTCTACAGACGAACTAAGTCCCTGACACACGACGAACCATCCAGAAACATGGGACTTGCCTCCAACATTCCATAGATGAATAACTCTTTGACTCGTCTGTCGAAAGTCGCCTTTGCTTCTTCTTCAGTTTCTTCTTCAGGCAAACCGCGAAAAGCTCCTGAGTCTACCTCATCACTGTCCTCTTCCTCCTCTTCCTCTTCCTCCCCCTCCTCTTGCACCGTCATTGCGTACTCCCTCCTGGTGGCTCTCACTCTCTCCGACTCCCTTTCCTCCTCATACTCGGCCAAGAGCTTGCCTAACTTGCCCACCTCCTGCTTCCGTCCACCGAGGAACTCTTTCTCTGCCCATTCCTTCTCCTCTTTCCCCTCATCTTGGCCGCTCCTCCCTCCCCGACCCCAGAGCATTGGCCATTGCTTCTTGGCATTAGCAAATCTCAATTCGGGCGGTGACGATTGACTGTACTTTGTCCTTCGGTTTCGAATTGTTGTAATAGCCGTGCGCTGTTTGGGACTAATGATCGACGAGAACCGACGAGCGAGATCAGGGGGCAACTCGCGGATGTGATGATTGAGGAACAAGACGGGTTCTTTCGTCGGCGACGGCTCATATTCGGACTGAAGGCCAAGATAAGGTAGAAATAGAGAGTCTAGAGAAATAGGGTTGTCTGTCATTGTTTTCCGGTACTTTAGGTGGCTGTCTTGCAAGTCGGTCGGAGAAAGCCGCGTCTTTGACCTACACTCGCGATCGGGTTCCGACGTGTGCCGCGAGTGGCGGTAAGTTGTGCGACGAGGTCCAATAACTCTGTTGCACCAGTTGTTTCGGGGACAGCCAGCTGTCGTAACTCGAATTGTGAGTGCGAAACAACATCTCGCCGAGGGTAGTAGGATGGCCACCCTGTCCGGGTCCTCTTCATCCAAGAAGCGTACTCGAGAAGAGGTAGAGGTTAACACTTCTCAGACAACCCAGAGTGATGACTTTCAGCCAGAACGGAAAGTAACGAAAGGTAGTGCTCTGCCACGATCGTCTGGACCGCGCTTATGTTTCAATGAAATAGCTGTATATTCAATCTTCACGAAGCCTCAAACGAAGAGTACGGAAAACCCTTCGTCCAACTTCCGTTGGCAATCGCCTCTTGGGTCGAAGCGCACGTGTTTACATGGAATGAACCTTAATCCACCGAGCTTAGCCAAGGTAGCCGCATTCGACTTGGACGGGACGATTATCAAGTCCAGTTTTGGCAAAGGCAAAGCCACCAAAAAGGCTGGACCAACTTATGAATGGTGGCGGCCCTTGGTGCCGAAACGACTGAGAGAAGTGAGCAACCAAGGGTTAGTGCTTGTACTGCTGTCTGCGGTAGTCACTAATACCTCTCCTTGCCCTTCAGCTTTGCGATCATCATTATTTCTAATCAGAATCTCAAGTCTGTTCAGTTGGCGGAGTGGAAAAAGAAGATCCCACTCATCGCTGCTGCTGTACGTCCGTCCCCCAGAGGGTTTGAACATTTCACCTTGACATTGTGCCTCAGCTTCCTGATGTACCCTTCCATTTATTCGCCGCGACCGCGAAGGATGGTTACCGCAAACCTATGCCTGGCATGTGGTATGAGCTTGAAAAGATCTTCGATGCCGATGGCGTCAAGATTGGTGCGTGAAGCACTACGCTGTGTGCGTCGCAGACTGATGTCCATGTTGGGATTCCCACCAGACAAGTCCGCTTCATTTTATGTCGGCGATGCAGCAGGCCGAGCCGGTGACTTCGCGAGCACTGATCGGAAGTGGGCGATAAATGTCGGCATACCCTTCTTCACGCCGGAGGTACATCGTTATGACCGACTGCGGTGATTCATCTCTAACAGACGGCGTAGGAGTATTTCCTCGGGCTCCAAGCTGCACCATACAAACTCCCCGGCTTCCATGTTTCTTCACTACCATCGTGTTCGTGCATCACGAGTATAAAGCGACTTTCTAGTGGCTGATATTAATGTCAGTACCTTCTATCTCCCCGACGTCCAAGCCGATCCTTCCGGACCCAAATGACGGTGCCAAACCTGAAGTCGTGTTATTCGTCGGCTACCCTAGCTTGGGCAAGTCGACATTTTACAAGCGTCATTTTCAGCCGGCTGGCTACGTCCACGTGAATCAGGATACCCTGGGCTCCCGACCCAAATGTGTCAAAGCTGTCGAAGAGGCGCTAGAGAAAGGATTGAGCTGTATCGTAGGTGAATACAATAAGTGCGTAGAAAGCCTGTTCGAGACGTTGATAAGGTCATAGACAATACCAATCGGGATCGACAGACGAGGAAATACTATGTAGACGCAGCCAAGCGACTGGGTGCTACTGTTAGGTACGTTGTTTATTTCCAGCCGGAAGCGGCTAAGACAGACCTCGCCTGCTAGGTGTTTCCTGTTTCAGGGCTCTATGGAACTAGCATGGCACAATAACCTCTATCGTGCTTATAATATGCCGCCGTCTCAAGCCGAGAAGGAGGCAAGTGCACATGCGTCTGGGTAATAGACGAAGCCACAACTCACTCTTTATTATCGT
Organism: Gloeophyllum trabeum ATCC 11539; assembly: GCF_000344685.1. Taxonomy (NCBI): domain Eukaryota; kingdom Fungi; phylum Basidiomycota; class Agaricomycetes; order Gloeophyllales; family Gloeophyllaceae; genus Gloeophyllum; species Gloeophyllum trabeum. The sequence goes on along the minus strand of NW_006920411.1, from coordinate 965,856 downwards.
GCTTGGCAGTCCCGACGTGATCTAGTCCCCTACGCAGCATGTCTGTCCTTTCGTGACAATTACGAGGAACCCAGAGAAGATGAAGGCTTTACGGAGGTCAGGATCGTTAACTGGATATTCGAGGGCGATGAAGAGGAGCTGAGGCGGTGGAGTATGTGGCTTCAGATTGACGGGAAGTAGCCCCGCAGTTATTGCATGTTACCTCTTTTGTGGCACCATCACCATCACTAAGCTTAGGCATGGTTATTCGCAAAGTGCAATACAGTGCGCCGTTAGGCACTTATTTCACGAGTGGTCATCGGCAACCAAGTACGTTCGAGCAGGCAGGAATTTGGGATCATTGGAAGCCACGATGTCCGAGGATATGAACTTCTCAAACGAGTGTTCAATTTGCAACGACATACCAGGGTATAACGTAAGGAAGGAAGCGATGTCGGGCGGGTGCATTACATGTAGATCTCTTATCTTCAGGCGGTTCGCTCATATCTCATGTTTCCTCCCTATTCTTCTTGTTTCTTCAGGCCGCTTAGGTCCTTGGTAGTCCTGAAGCCGAATAGAAGATTAGTATGAGCTCCTGTCTATGTACAAGTTAATTGGACGCACTCTACCGGCACACCAAATATGTCGATAGCATCGATACGAGTCTCGTCCTCGCCACCGTGATTCGAAGCAACGAAGATCTGCCTCGGAAATGAGGCCCGCGAAATATTGCAATTTGGAGGTTATAACACATACATGCAAGCTATTGACCGTTTGGAATCGGACGAATCGCAGTGGGATTTGCTTCCCTTCCTTTACCTGGTCTTCCGTGAGTTCTAGGGCTTGGGCAACTTCCGGCTCCCTCGCGTCCTGGACGTCCTCAAAACCGACTGATTGACGATTAACAAGGATCTTGATTTCCTTGGGTGCTTGTGGCAAGTTCGCACTCTTGATCACAATAGAGCGCACCCGGACTGTTTGATTGAACTGGATGTAGTTCGTATCAAAGTCGTAGACTTCGAACCGACGGAATATGCACCGAGATAGTCAGAAGAAGCTGCTCGTCCGCGTCACTGAGCAGATATGCATCCGAAGTATTTGCTTTTCTCGAGGAAGGTATGGACTTGATGCCGTGTTCAAATGATTCGTTTAGACATGTCGTCTGTGACACGTTAAGGTATTCCAGGAGCGATACCTACGCGGAATGGAGAACAGGTAGCATCAGGAAGGCCACCGGATCCTGTCTGGGATGCTCACGTCTCCCGATGAAACATCACCTTGAGTTCGTGAGCTTGCACCTGCCGTACGCTGCATTGGAGATCCCAGTCAGAGTGCTCGATTCACTGGTCAAGTGTGCAACAAGTGGCAAGTACGGTCGAATCGGCTAGATTAACCAGCGAATGAAAGGAACCCGGCAAAGGTATCCCCAGGGACCCGGGCGGAATCCTGCTGCAGCTTCAACGGGTCAGTCCTACTCCCAGCTGGTCTCCGTTGCCCCGGAGACCCCGCGCCTTCGACGCCCTGATTGATTCCTTTCAACCGTCCGAAACTGGGCTCTTGGTCTGATCCTTACCGAACTTCAGTCGTCTCTCGAATTATACTATAGGTCTTGTATCCCGTCGCCCTCCATATATTGGCAACTGCGCATATCCGAAGTCAAGCGAGGCTCATTGGGCTACCTTTCCGACTGACGCGTTCCTCGGGCAAGCGGATGATGGCGCGCAAGACATCGAAAGCCGTGTATTCGCGGGCCTCCCCAGCTCAGTCATCGACCTCTTTTTCCGACAATGATGAGGACGACATCAATCAGTCCACCTTCTTCGCCACAACTGATGCAGTCGCGATCGGTCCTGCTCAATGGTCATCGAGGTCAAGCTTTCTTCCAATCGAGAACCGTCCGAAGGCGGCTGCGTTATCCATAGCAAGTCAACTACCACCAGAACTCCTCATTCAGGTCCTCCGCCACCTTCACTCTCCTCGAGACCTGTATCACGCTATGCTCGTCTCTCGCGGGTGGGCAGAATGTTCGGTGGAGCTTCTATGGCATAAACCGTCCTTCACAACCCTCTCTACCCTTGTCAAGTTGATTCGCGTTATAACCTCTTCCAATCAGTCATTCACCTACGTACGCTTCATACGTCGGCTGAACTTCCTATCCCTTGGTGCGGAACTCACAGATGCTATATTCTCCCGCTTCGCCCAATGCTCTCGCCTCGAGCGCCTCACGCTCGTTAATTGTACCAGTGTATCGGACACTGCCCTCTCTAGGGTGTTACCTTCGTGTCCCAATCTCGTCGCGGTAGATCTCACTGGTGTCGCAGACGCGAGCGATCGTACCGTGGTGGCGTTGGCGTCCGCTTGTTCGCGTTTGCAAGGTATCAACCTCGGGGGATGCAAGCAAGTGACGAACAAAGGGATATTGGCGCTGGCCAGACATTGCAAACTACTCCGTCGGGTCAAGCTCAGTGGACTCGAGACTCTAACTGATGACGCAGTGTCGATGCTGGCGAAGCATTGCCCACTACTATTGGAGATCGACCTCAACGGTTGCAAGCTTATCTCGGATGTAGGCGTTAGGGATATCTGGATGTATTCGTTGCAAATGCGCGAGATGAGGTTGTCCCAGTGTGTCGAGCTCACCGATGCAGCGTTCCCCGCCCCACCTGTCACCATCGCCCAAGATGGACCCACCGTTACCCCTTTCCCGCGTCCCTCTCCCGCCGAAATACTGCCACCTTTACATTTACCGCATTCATTCGACCACCTCCGAATGCTTGATCTTACGGCATGCGCTCGTATTACTGACACCGCGCTCGCAGGAATTATTGCCGTTGCGCCTAAGATTCGGAATCTTGTGCTGGCCAAATCGACACAGATCACTGATGTTGGGGTCGAAAGTATATGCAAGCTGGGAAAGCAACTGCACTACTTGCACCTTGGCCACGCTTCTAATATCACAGATAAGGGGGTCAAGATGCTAGCAAGAAGTTGCACGCGGCTCAGATACATCGATCTTGCCAGTACGTCGTTCTGTCCTGTGTGTCTGTGCTGTTCTAACCTAACATAGATTGTACTCACCTGACGGATCTGTCGGTGTTCGAATTGTCGACATTGCAGAAACTCAGGCGGATCGGTCTCGTCCGAGTCCATAACCTCACCGACGAAGCGATCTACGCGTTGGCTGACCGGCATGCCACTCTGGAGCGAATCCATCTGAGTTACTGTGAACAGATCAGCGTTATAGCCATACATTTCCTTCTGCAGCGGCTAAGGAAGCTGACACATTTGAGTCTCACTGGTATTCCCAGTTTCAGGCGTAGCGAGTTGCAGAGGTTTTGCCGAGTACCGCCCCAAGTACGTTCAGGCCCTCGAGTGGCACCTTTCCACCTGCTAATCGAATACTTAGGAATTCAACCAGACGCAGCGCGATCAGTTCTGCGTTTATTCTGGGAAGGGAATCTCGCAATTACGGGATTATTTGACTGCCCTCTTCAACACAATCACAGACGGCGAAACTAGCTATAGTGGTGAAGGCGAGGACGATGAGGATGTCAGAACTATCGGGTACAGCGGCGTCGACGCAGACGATGCCGAAGAAGAAGACGAAGAGGATGACGACGAGTTCTATGGGAGAAGGAGTGTTCAACGACTTTCCGTTCCAATTGACGCCGGAGACTATCGTTATCGACCACCGCATCAAAACGGCATCGCTCAACCGTACCAGGATTCAGCGACTCTACCATCCAGCTCCTTCCAAACTCTTGCCCCTAATCTAGGCCGCCGCCCTCCGACTGCTTTTGGACAACAACCAATCATCGAATCCTCAGCGCCGACATCGCCGGCGCGCAGTGAAGGCAGCTCCGTAGGGAACGGAGCGGCCTTCTTCAGAACGTATGACCGCTTGGACCCCAGCGCCAGCTCCGATCCCGCATCCGCTGGTTCTTCTACGGACCCCCACATTAGACGGGGTGACGGTGTTCTTACCCCCGATCTCGTTTTCGCAGAAATTGGCCACGGACGAGGAACGGATTTCGAACCGAGCACTAGTCGGGCTGCTTTGCATGGCTCCGGTCCTAGATACGCATCATCTGCGGCGTGGGCTGCCGAGATGAATGCGGGCCCTCACCTAACCCCGATGCAGGATGCACGGAGCTCCTCTTCCTCTTCCCAAGTAACCAGAGATTACAGCGGTTCCACACAAAATCATGATCGCCAATCTGATTTCCATGCTGCGACAGAATCTGGTCGAGGTTACGCGGTTCCGCCTGTGGATTCGAGACGTATCCGGACCTCGGCCTCCAGATCGAACTCTATCCAGCCCGCTGGACAGCTCCGTTCACTCATCGTCGTGGAAGATGCGTTGGAATTCCAGCAAAGTGGTAGAGACAGAGTCGGTAATGGTAGCAGTGACTCCTTTACTATCGGACTCCATAACTCTAACATGACGTCGGAGAGCAGAGGCCGCAGCATGAAGAGGACCTTCCGCAATACTCTCAATGCCGCAGAACATTATGCTAGCTCTTTCCTTTTCGGCCACGGCCACAACTCAGGATCCAGCAGCCGAGACATAGTCTCGCCGCGCACTTCTTCCTCTACCCGACCATAGACGAAGGTTGTGACGTTGCACGTACCCGTCGGAGCTATAGGGTTGGAGAGTACTATGATGTACTTGTCGCGTATAATGTCCGACTATCTGTTGAGATACTGTTTTTTTTTTGTCTCATTATGGAGTGTGGCATAACTGGATGTCGTTGGACCTTACCGTACTCAACTGACAGGGTCCCAGAATAATTTCGCCGACATGAGCACGTCCAATGCAATGGGATACCCGATAGACGATGGGTCATGGTCACCACGATGGACATCCACAATCGCCCGACTACGAGCCAAGTGCCGCAGTGGATATCAATATGGAAAGAAATAAGACAGGAAATATACGACTTTTATTCACCGCATGTCATAAAACCATTTACCTGCCGACATGAGACTCACTACTATCCTGTGAAGATATCAAGAAATTGCACGTCGTTAAGCTTGCAAGGTCGCAATGTAGGAGCGCACCGCAGGCTCAAAGGGTGGATGAGAAGGAATGCACCCGCCACGTAATACTTCACCTCCCGTTCATCATTCTGAGACGGTCAGGATGTATACCGCCCGGGCCAGGAGGTCCACTCGAAGCGGAAGGTGGGCCCTGTGACTGACCTGGTCCATTAAATGGGGCGTTACCGAAGTTCCCACCCGGAGGTCCTTGGCCAGGAGGGGGCGATTGAAAATTGGGAGGGAAGGGAGGAGGACCGCCTGAAAGACCTTGAGCATTCGGTGCGAACGGAGGTGGTCCTGATCCATGCAACTTGAGAAACTACCTAGCGCCGTGTAATTTGGATTTACTTACCTGCGCCGGGAGGGCCGGCCATTCCTGGGGGAGGCATACTTGGAGGGAATGGAGGTGCACCAGGTGCACCCATAGGCGGGAAACCAGGCCCGGGAGGGAAGGGAGGCCGGGCTAGAGAAGTGTTAGTGACGATACAATAAATACAATAGCGACCAGACGTACGTCCACCGAAACCGGGGGGAGGCCCCCCGAAACCTGGAGGGGGGCCGCCGAAGCCAGGGGGGCCAGCGAACGGCGCAGGTGGCCCCAAGTGCTGCGGCCCAAACCCAAACCCACCAGGCGGAGGTCCACCGCTCGATTCATAGGCGGCTGTGATCTGGTCAATTATACTCTGCGCCTTGTCGTGACCGAGGGCTATGCTGCAGGTTAGCGCGCGACTGCTGGCTCAATACAGTTCACGTACAGGCATAGTAGTCCCGAACATTTGCAAGGTGATTACGCCCGCTATTATGGGCTTTACGCACTAAGAAAGAGAGCGGGTGAACTTCAGCTGGTCCATCTAGACAAGATGTACTTACCCGAAGCCGAGTCGTGAGTCAAGAAGACATCACAGTAATCGCAGTAGTGTTTCTGGATGGGATTCAGTGATTATAATAGAACTGAGAAAGAAAGCCGCGTCAAACGTACAGGCATGGTACAGTGTAGACTTGGTGTAGACGACCACAACGAACCGAATGAAAGGACAAGGAAAGATCGTGTAATCCAAGTTCGATTATGTAAGTCGGAGTTTCAATATCGTGGTGGCGATCCAGCAGTCCAGCCTTAGCCACCACCGTCTAGTCTGTGTTCTAGAGGTATGCTGTATTTTTATGTTCTCGGCCAGGCTCACGGAAGTGATATTGACCGTTATATGCATAGATATGTTTCTCGTTGGTTCCTGTCCGAGTGCTCCATAGTCTTCTGTCATGGCTTGCCGTTTCATTTCCCAATTCTCGGTATATATACCATGCGTCCGATGTGAACCGCAACTGGTACTGCCTTCAAGCATACCTTCTACATGCCTGCAACTCCAGCCGATTATCCACCTGCAGATACCACTAGATCTGCCACTCCTGTCGATCCATGCGTGCCTCCATCGGTATGCCGGAAAGAACTGACCATACATTTGGCTGCCACCCAGCTTGAATCCAGTGAAGACCCCAAAAATATGTCTTTGACGCACAAGTGGGTTCTCGTACTCATTATCAGTACCTCTGCTTTGTGCGTGACCTGCAACTCGGGAGTTGTAAGCATGGTCTGCAGTCTACTGCGAGAGTGTGCTCACGACGTACTTAGGCTCCTTTCACGGAGGAAGGAATACAGCACCAATTCCACATCTCTCCCGAGGTATCCATCTTGAGCATCAGTTTATTCTCTGAAGGCCTTGGTGTTGGTCCTCTTCTGCTCGGCCCACTGTCCGAATTCTATGGTCGTAATATAGTGTACTGGATATCCTATACCTGCTTTTGGCTTACGACGTTCCCTGTCGCTTTCGCGCCCAACGCTGGTGAGCTTAATCTATCTCAGTCTAACATAATTGAACTTGCCTACATTGCACTAGCTGTTCATCTACTCTTTCGATTTTGGAGTGGTTTTGCAGGATCCGCTCTTTTGACTGTTGCCGGTGGATCCCTCAGCGACCTCTTTGGCGACTCTTCGCTTGCTACGTAGGTTGTCTCTTCACTATTTACCGCCGTCTTATCAATTATTCATAGACCAATGGCTGTCTATACTCTTTGTCCCTTCATCGGTCCTGTACTCGGTCCCGCGATCAGTGGGTGAGTGTAAATGCACTCCGTGCAATTTCCCAGTCTCAGAAAATATCCCACTTTGTTTCTAGGGCGATAAACCAGGTAGGTGCCATGCTCTCTCCGCCCCTGTGCGCAGGATGTAAGATCTGATGGTGACGAAAAGCACCTCAACTGGCACTGGACATACTATGTTCAACTCCTATGGGAATTGATCCAGCTTCTATGCCTTGTCCTTGTACGTGCTCACGCAAATCTACCCGATTTCAATTGAACGGGGAATACATATCCAGTTCGTGCCCGAAACGCATGTGCCTACGCTTATGAAGAGAAAGGCCGCACGGTAAGTGCATATCTCCGCAGCGCAGAATGCGTTTCACGTTGAGACTTCTCCAAGATTGCAAAGACAGGAAGAGAGCGAAGGTTATACTGGGAAATTGCAGGGGATCCAGACGGAGCACTCCGTGATTCAAGCTGTGCTCCAAAGCTGCATCAAACCTTTCGGTAGATTTCACCTCACTCCAACGTGCGATATCATACTAAGACTGCACCAGAACTGTTACTACATGAACGAATGGTTTTACTCTTGGACCTATGGTACGAGACTCCGCGATGTCGTGTCCGTGGCCACGAACTCATTAGATCACAGGAATGCCCTCGTCCTCGGGATCCTGTATCTTACATTCCAAGTCTTTCCCATCATTTTCGAAAACGGGCACGGATACGATATGCAAAGCACTAGTTTTACCTTTTTGGCCTTGGGACTGGGCATGTTGATCAGTCTCTGCACTCAACCCTGGTGGAACCGGTAAAGTTCATGTCCTTCGGCAAAGAGTGTCCGGGAAACTCACTTATCGTTTGCTCCCGCCATGCACAGACTCGAGGCCCGTAGGTCCGCTCGGCATGCCGGTGCCGTCGCACCAGAGAGTCTTCTCACCATGGGTCAGGTCGGGGGGATCTTGGTGCCTTGCGGTATGTGATCTGTCTGTGACTTGGACTACGTCCTAAACTCGTCTCGTCAAGCGCTACTGGTCATGGCCCTTACTGCTTCCCCGAATATTACGCCAGTCCTGCCGATTCTAGCTTCGATCCCTTTCGGCACTGGCATCGTCTACATGTTTACTTCCACTTTCACTTATCTCGTTGCTTCATATCGTCACTGCGCAGCGTCCGCGTTGGCGAGCAATGCGGCGCTCAGACTCACATTTGCGGCTATCTTTCCACTGTTTGCGAAGCAGCTGTGTAGCGTGCTCGGGACGGAAGGAGCCTTGGGGCTCCTTGCAGGATTGACAGCCCTCGCATGTCCATTACCGTGCGTGAATTTCCTTTCTCGGCTTTGTGGACGATCGCTCAGTTCGCGTTTCACAAGATTCATATTTGCGAAAATGGGGGAACGACTCCGAGCTAAGTCAAAATTTGCTGTCTCATAGAGATTCCCTTGCGACTCCCAGGACATGGCAGTTCTAAATGCGTGATAGAAGAATATCCATAGAATCCACTCATGATCCGGACTTACACTAGTATGAGCTATAGATGTATTGTATCGTGATATCCCCAGCTCAAGTACTTCCAGCGTCTATGATCCTCATATATTGATTTATTCCCTGTAACGTGTGCATCTGCGCGATCCAGCATACTCACTTTCAAGTGGTAACTCGTTGTGACTGAGGTCTCCGCGGCATCGTGGCAATGCTTGCCGTGGTACTTGATTGGCTTAACACTCAAAGGTGTCTTCGTGTCGAGCAAGGTATCCAACGCAGTTGAGCGCTGTACTATCGTAAGAGACGCTGTAGAAGTCTGGGAGCAGGGCATTCGAATATTCAAGGTGTGAGACTCGACGCCGTGGGCGCACGATTGCCCAATTTGCTAGTTGTTTGAGAGAAGCTGGGCATGAGATGCACCAAGGAGTAGACTTGTAAACAGCGTCTTCTCGATATACAGTTGATATGCATGCGATCCTGTCTATAAGGCATGAAAGACTAGAATTTGCGAGTCTGAACTCAGGATTGATAGGTTCTCCGGTTTCAGGAGTGAATCCTCGAACTGGGTCGACGACAATGTGACTGCGAGAGACAAACAACATCAGCCCGCTGGAAAGAATTTGCGAACAATGTATGGCTTCATTAGTCAAAGGAGATATCGAGGCTCGTATCAATGTGTCTCACATGAACGAGCATGAGGGCGATACTTCATCAATATGAGATTCGTCTACAAAATTTAATAATCATGAACATTAGTTCTTCCCTGCCTTGCGTGCCTTCCCCTTTTTGCCCGGTGTGACAGGAGACTGCGGAGCGGCGCTTGTCGAAACTGCCTGCGCCTCCGCTTTCGACTCGCCCTCCTTTGACTTCTCCTCAACCGCCCTTCTCTGCGCCTGCGATGGCGTCCTTCTCTCCCCTTGCCCTTGTCCCTGCCCGCGATGAAACAGCTGCAAAATCAAACTCCCACTGATGCCCGTTCCGAGCATCATCAGCCAGCGGGGGACGCGCACCAGGTACGCGTACACGACCGTCAGTACCCGCGCGATCCAGTCGAGCACCCACGCGCGCGGCCCGCCCGGGGCGAAGGGCGAGGACCAGGGAGGCGTGGACAGGTACGCATGCGTGAGGAGGTACGTGCGCAGCGTGGGCGCGTGCGGGCGGAGGGTGCGCGGGCTGTAGAAGCGGAGGGTGTACCCGCGGTCGGAGAGGATGACGAAGAGAGGGGCGCTAACATGAGAGAGGGGGTTAGTGCGAAGGGTTAATGAGGGGAGAGGGGACGCACGTCCAGACGTTCCAACGGGTTGTGATGCCGGTGACGTTCAGGTAGTCGATGCGGCCCCACCGAACGTGTGGGAGGTCGCCAGCAATGAGCGTTTCGTTGAAGGCGGTGTCGAAGGCTTCGTCAGCGTATTTGGAGAGCCCCTCGGACTGACCGGAGGTGACCGAGCTGGAAATCCAGACCGGGTAAATATGAGGGCTGATAGTAACACTGAAGTGCAGAGCCTACATACATGACAATAAACCAGACCCTCTCCGCCGCTTCCTCCTCGCTCATTTCCTCTTGAACCACCAGCTCCTCGTAATTGTTGTCCGTAATCAGCGGGATGCGGGGGTCCCACAGGGGACCCGATGCTGCTGTGAGTTTGTCGGTGACGTTGATTCCTGCCTTCTCGAGCAAACCTGTTAGGGAACCGAGGATGCCTTGACCTGGTCCTTGAGCTTGTTCCCGAGGCTTTTGCGAGACATACCCCGAGCTCTGCAAGACAGGCTCGGGCTCGGCAGAGGGGACAGGCTGGCCGGGCGCCCATCCTTCAGAAAAATACTGCCCGTTGACGCACGCGGCGAGGAAGAGCGCGAGCCAGGCGAGCACGAACATGGTGGTCGGCGTCCAAGTGCGACGTCCACGACATCGCGTGCGGACTTATGAACGACTCGCAAGCGTGCCTGAGTGTATCTGTGGCGGTGCTGCTGATTGTGTAAGCCACGTGGTGTGACAATTGCTTCCGGCGAGAACTCTTGCTGGCGGCACAGCCACCACTTACTGCGGTATCTGCTGCCGACGCGTCACGGTGCGCTTGCAAGGCCGCTGCTCGGTCGGTTCATTCGAGGATATTTTACAAAAGCAGGATGTTGGCGCGGTGTAGAGGTTTCTGGAGGGCTGCAGCTTTATTCTTCGCCTGCATATGTGTAGCGGCAGCCCCAACAGACGGTGTGTCCTTAACCCCTTTCGTTGATTTATCCTGGAATTAACATGCATTATTGCCAGTACCATCCGCCGCCTCTTTCTATGTACACACCCTCCCAGGACTCCGCCAAGACCCCACACACCCTCTGCACATATACGCCGGCCACCTCCCCTCCGACCCCGAAGCAGCCACCGCTCCCCCCACAGCCGTTACCGCCCACCTGTACTTCGTCCTCACTAAGGCCCGACGCACCGCTGACAAGGAGCGTGTTATATTTTGGTTTAATGTGCGTTGGCCTCTCTTCCATTTTGACGGAACGGGGTAACATGGCAAACAGGGCGGGCCAGGGTGCTCCTCGTTTGACGGGCTGATGATGGAGATCGGCCCATGGCGGATGGACAAGGACGGCAACCTAAACGTTATGGATGGCGGCTGGGAGGAATACGCGCACGTCGTATACGGTGCGTCTGACTCTCCCTCACTGCACTCTGCCCAGTCTCTCATTCGACGGTGCAGTCGACCAGCCCGCGGGCACGGGGTACTCGTACACAAGCACCGACCACTACGTCCACGAGCTCTCCGATGCAAGCGCCCAGGTCGTCCAGTTTATGCGCCAGTTCTACCGCGTTTTCCCCGAGTACCGGGAGATGGACGTGCGTGCACCGCTTCTCTACTCTTCCTCTTATTCCTCATGCACTGCTCTTCAGACATACCTAGCGGGCGAGAGCTACGCGGGGCAATTCATTCCCTACATTGGTAAGACTACGCGCCATACAAGGTATTTCTCGCTAATCGATTGGTTGGGTATAGCTGACGCGATCCTGAACTCCAACCTCAACATCCCCTTCAAAGGCGCAGCCATTGGTAACGGGTGGATTGATGCGCGGCGGCAGTATCCTGCATACCTTGACTATGCCGTCAAGCACGGCCTTGTCGAGCCCAACTCCGACGTGTGTTCTTTTCCTTTCATCGTTGACCCACGTCACGTAACGTGTATATCATTTATCACTTGTTATAGGACTATAAACGGGCAAAGGAAGTCACAGATGCGTGCATGACCGAGCTGGACAAGATCACCGACCGCGAGCCGATCAACGTCGATATGTGCGAGCGCGTCATGCTCACCGTCCTCGAAGGAAGGCAAAAAGAGTGGGACTTCCATCTCTTTCATTCTAATGAAGTTGACGTTGACGCGCACATAGTGGCAAGTGCGTGAATGTGTATGACGTGCGCCTGACAGACGACGTGCCCGCCTGCGGGCTCAACTGGCCGCCAGATCTGGAGTACGTGACTCCTTACCTCGGCGTACGTCCTCTCTCATTGCATCTGCCCTCATCTCGTCTTTTCCTATCCGAACTCTTTAGCGCCAAGACGTCGTGCAAGCCCTGCACGCCACCGCGCACGCGCAATCCTGGGTCGAGTGCCGCGGGCGCGTCGGGCAGGAGCTGTCCAATCGCAACTCGCAATCGTCCATCACGCTCCTCCCAAAAGTGACCGAGCGGGTGGAGGTGCTGCTCTTCGCGGGCGACCAGGACTTTATATGTAATTATGTGGGCATCGAGGGGCTGATACAGCAGCTGGAGTGGGGCGGGGAGCGCGGGCTTGGGGTGAGTTTTTCCGTGCTGCCGTGACGGTTGGAGCTGACAAGCGGTTCGGTGTGACGTGTTGTTGTGAGTAGAAGGTCCAGACGCAGAGCTGGAGCGTGAACGGACAGCCGGCGGGGACGTGGGTGTCGTCCAGGAACCTGACCTACGCCAAGGTACGCCTGCCTCCCCTTGCGCTTCTACCCTTCACGCCCTCTAACATGCTACTCGACAGATCTTCAACGCGTCGCACATGGTGGGCTTTGACGTGCCGCACGTCGCGCATGACATGATGCTGCGCTTCATGCGCGTCAACTTCTCCGCGCTCGCGGATGGGACCGCGCGCATACCGAGCGCCGTCGGGCAGGAGCACAAGCCTGCGCTGTCAGTCGTCGACGAGGAGACGGAGCCGAGCGCGCTACCCGGCGGCAAGACGCCCGAGCAGGACAAGGCGATGTGGGAGGGTGAGTACCATCTCCCTTGGGTTGGGCTGGAGCGGAGGCTGATTAGTATTGTGTCTCGTCGAAGCATACTACAATGCCGGCTCCGCGGCGGTCGTGCTGGTCCTCATACTTCTTGCGCTCGGCGCGTTCTTCTGGTGCCGCGTCCGGCGCCGGAGGGGCCTCCGGTTGCCCAACATCGGGCTCGGGGGCACGGCGGAGGAGAGCATCCCTCTGAACCAGACGCAGGAAGACGACGATTTCAGGCGCAGGAAGGGGAAAGAAAGGGAGGTCGATGGGGATACTGAGGAGCGGACGGTGTTTGAGGTAGGGGAGGATGAGGACGACGAGGAGAAGAGTCCTATTCCTAGGCGTTAGTACGCTCAAGTTGTAGAGCGCTGTATTTATGGTTTAGCTTCGGCCAACTGAGCATAGTTTGTAGTGCAGGGGGTGCTCATGTGCGCTGCAACCTGATCGACCTGCGGGAATGCGTGGCTCTTCCGATTCGTAGATTCTCACATCCAGTACACTTGAAAGCGGAGGGTAAGTCACCAAACGCGAAACGATGGTGGTCCCGGCCTTGGATGACATGAGAGCTTACTGTACACAAAATATTAATATCGAGCAGAGGTTGCAATTGGAGCAGCGTGACCTGGCTCACCTGTAGCCAGTAGATTAGATTATGGCGGGACTTACTTGCTCTGCTGTCTGTGGGATGTTCATAGCTATCTGCTGCATTGGAAGAGACGTAAATGTGTCCTTATGACTTTTTATTGCCTTCCTTCCCTTTATTATGATCAGATATGTCCGCACAAAGAGCAGTCAGTACTAGATTGGGAGTCAAAGCACATGATCAGCCCAAATCTGGGACGAAATGGGCTTATATATGCCTTTTCTGATTACGACATATCAGAGGAGCACAGAGTGCTGCAGATCAGGGCACTCCGCCTGTACCACAGCAGCCCATTGTCGGATGCCAAGATAAAGGGAGCATGGGACAATATCCGTGGCTGCTCGATACGGCCGCTGACGGGAAGTCTATATTGCCTCGACAGTGCTGTTGACGAGGTCAGAAGTCAGGACTCGGAGTGCTCGCAGTTTGGCTAAGGCATTCATGCTGCTTGAGGATAGTGGCATGCCCATTCGCGATACCTTCGAAGCTGTGCGTCACGGTGACTGCAGGTCACATGTAAAATAATAGAAGCCTCAGCAGTCAACTGTGGTGTCTAGTAAGACCTGACCTAGAAATCTAGACAGGACACTGGCAGATGGTGGATGGATACATAAACAAAACCACATCGCGTCTGACCGATGTAAACAATTGACCGCCATAGGAGACGTAGCAAAACTTTTGCAAAACTTTGAAGTTCGAGCCGCTCGGCTCTCTTCGACCATCTCCGGCATCACTTCTTGAGCTATTCCTGGCGCGAACTATTGCTCGAAGGATTGCTCGAGGGAACGGCCGAATTCAACTTGCGGCGAATTGTAGAATTGAGCACGCCTCTTCTCAGTGCTGAAAACGCCACCTGAGCACAGTTCGAAATCCTCGGGGCGCAGTTCCAACGCGGCCGACGCGGCCACAATTGCAACTCGAACGATGCGCAAACATTGATCGCCTCTCTACTTACTGGATATTGAGGAGGCTTGTATCTAGCCTAATAACCAGCCCGGTAGGGGAATCGCTCATCTCAAGTCACCTTACAAACGCCAGATGGGTTGTCGCCTTCCTTCTCTATATTGATGGTGACCTGCGAGTTTTCCTAGCATGTCCATTTGCGATGGTACTTCAAGTTACGACGTTGCAGGCCGCCGTCGCGCTGGCGCTGATCAGGGGTATGCCCTACCTTGAGGGAGTAACAGCCATGGATGCGTACACCTCTACTGCCAGTGATGCATCGATGAGCGCCTGCTCGGCAAACCGCTGAATCCCCGGTGGAGGGTGAGGCTCTGATCATGGATAGCACGGTTCGCGTGCGCTCAAGTACTGCCTCTAAACTTAGCGGGCATGGATTATATATAAGGCTCGTTTTGTCCGTGACATACATAATTCCGTCTTTGAACTCGGAGCAAGCGCCGGCCATCTATCGTCTTCCAACACGACTTCGTATCGTCCATGTCATACGAAGGTTTGTCATTCGTCATTATTGGCGGCAGCATTGCGGGTCTATCCTGCGCATATACTCTGCAAAATGCTGGACATAGAGTTACAGTACTCGAGAAGAGCGCCACCCCCTACGACGTGAGTGCACTTAATGACTGGCATGACACTCATAGCAGCTCTCATAATATAGGACCGGTTGGGATCCATACAATGTCCTCCAAATATGACTAGGATCCTGAAAACGTGGGGCTTGACTGAGTGGATAGATAAGTTTTCTGTTAAGATGAATGCGATAGTAATGAGAGAAGGTGCGGGAATTATCTATAGTTTGCCATCGGGAATCCCGCTTAACATGCCAAACTTAGGGAGCACAGGGGAGAAGATGGGTCTCGTCATCTTTCACCCAGAAATTATGCGACAGTTGAGAGCTGATTATGTTACCCTACCGGTGAGTGTATAGTCTCTGACCATGGATTCTCAAACACACGTATAGCCAGTATCGCTCGCTCTGGTCCGTTTTGCATGACATGGCCATACGAGCCGGCGCCGACATACGATTGGGTGAAACTGCTGTTCAAGTGGATCCTGACCCTCCTTCCGTCCTCCTTTCCTCCGGCGAAGAGCTACGAGCAGATTATATCATCGGGGCTGACGGCTATGAGAGCATGATCAAAGAGGTCGTCCTTGACCATCAGCTCAGAGGTGCTATGGATAGAAGGTGTACCTTTGGGTCAGTCTTTGAGACTGACCGGAAGCAGATTTATCCTCATTTTGAAGAAGTCTCACAGTTCCTACGGAGTCAATGAGACAAGATGAGGATCTCGTTTCACTAACGGAAACTGCGGAAGTATGGATATCTTCTTTCCCGTTAGTATTGGATTGATCAAGTGTGGCAGTGGGACATATGGCTGGGAGACGGCTCGTGTGTACATGGTTTTCTCTCCGTAAGTAGGCCTTCGTCTACGAGCATCTGATGACATAAAGAGGTGTCAATCCCAGAGGGGGAAACGTGAATATACACTAGAGCTGATCCTCAGTGGTTCGGACTGGGAATTCCGCCAAGACCGGAATGGGCAAGTCTGTCCTCAGGATATTGACATGCACCTGAGCCACTTCGAGCCTCGGTGAGTCTGTAAACAACTGTAAGGCTTGTCTTATATAATGCCTATTAGTATCGGGAAGATAGTGCGACTGGCTGACAAGCTCATACCGACGACGTACTATCTGTACCAGGAAGACTGTCCTAATTTGGTACATGAGTCCGGGAACGTCTTATTAGTTGGAGAAGCCGCACATCCTCTTCCGGTACGTTTACTATCACATGTGACCAAGTTGTCCTGTATCATCTCATTTGTCGCCAGCCCGGTGCAGGAGGCAATGCTGCAGCTTGCCTGGAAGATGCTGTCACACTCGGAGAGCTCCTCTCACACTGTAAATCGAAGGATAGAGCTCCTATCTTCATCGCTGCCTTCGAAGATATACGCCTATCGCGCTCCTCGTACATCAGAAAGTCGGAGCACTTCCGGTGGGGGCTTATAACCGTGCCTTCGGGATCAAAAGAGCAAAAGATGCGCGACGAGAATTTCCGTTCGGCGCTCCCCCGCGCTTCTAGGGGCTGGGAAGACGCCGACGAGGAGTTACTCCGAGACATTTGGGACGACTATATCACTCTGTTCGATTATGAAGCACAGGAAGCAGTTGAAGAGTGGTGGACGAGATGGGGCTCACTAATATGAAGTCTATATCCTAGAGAAAGACAGGTTCGAATTGATATGCCGACGACGACATCCCTGTATTGTGCAGGAGTCGATTCAGTCCCTACAGGGTGCATCTATCATAGCGTGCAGGCGACATACAGCGAAATTAGGCGCATGGTGTAATGCCCTCTCGCGACGGCTGGCTCCGGCGGAGATATTCATGTACGAGGACTCCGATGACTGGGTGAGACATCGAACCGGTGCTTTGGTGGCTGTAACGCCAGTCTCTTCTAATTTAATATTAGCTCACCATTAGCCCGTAGACTCTCGGTAGGAGTCAGAGTCTAACTCGCTAACGCCTGCTGGTGGGATTGCAGGCAAGGTACAGCAGGCTCATCTCACAGTACGCCGACACGCTTCTTCCAACCGTAGATGGTTTATATCTCTTCTATATATACAGCACTGATCTGCGAGCCTTAAGGTATATACAAAAATCTACTCCTGAGACATCTTCTGAGCAAAGCAAACACAGATGTCGACTGTGGTACCTTCCATAGTGTCCCATTCCTCAGCCATATTGGTCATCCATTGGTCATATTCGTCCTCCGTTGTGACATATCCAAAACCGCCTGCATTGAGGATCGGCGTCTTCATCCCGCGGAATACCCCAATGAAATTGTCTCTTGTCTCGATCCCTACTGTGCCTGCCCAACTCCCCGCCGGGATCCTGTACTCTTCGACATGCACGTTTCCGAATCCGGCTTCCTTGAGGAAATGGGGCAGTTGAACTGAGCAGTCTATGACCAATCGCTTTGCGGCAAAGAGTTCGTTAAGCAGTTTTCTGTGCTTTGCGCTCCATTGCCCATCCTCCGCCCCCCAGCGCTTCGCCTCAAGAAGTTGCACCCATCCTCCAGAGACCAGAGTACGCCGAACCTCTTTCAGCACGCGCGGCCACTCGGACGAAGTTAGTGCGGCTATAAGGAGCCTTTGGTTGACCAGCTTAAACTGGTTGTCCCATTCAGCTGGAAGTTGCGTTGTCGTCCCCACGGAGAACGTTACGTTTGGCGGCTTGACCACTGGGAAGAGCCTTGACTCGATGTCAATACCCCGGAAAACAATGTCCGGGGATTCCTGACTGGCCAAGTCCAACAACCAAATCCCTAGAATCAATCATGTCAGTATCAGACAGCAATCTCGCGAGTACTGAACTCGGTCACCTGATCCGGTACCGCAGTCAAGGACGTGGTCGCCCGGTTGAAGGGTAAGAGGAGGTATCACCAGCCTGCCGCCAATCGCTCTTTGCAGGACCCTATGTTGCAGCTCCAGCCTGAGCACAAACAATAGCTCACATCACTGAATAACAAGCAAGAACCAAGGCACTTACCGTGCCTGCTCCTCTTCATCGCAGGGGAGAATATATTGGGCACCCGGGAAGGCCTGGTAAGTCCTTGCTCGATGTTGAATCGGGGGCGGTCCACCATTCGATACTGCTTCCGAGTCATTCGCAGCGAGTCCACCTCGTTCGCTGTGTCCCAGGGCTGTTTGTACCATCGTTGGATGCCTGACCTCTGGAAATGGCTTGTATGGCTGTATATAAGGCTCTGTGGTCGGTGTCATATCCTTTTCGAATGGCTGCGCACCTGCATTGCCCGTCTTCGATGATTATCATCCAGGGTCCTGTGTCTTTGGCGTGTCCATGATGATCACTCGAGCCTCTGTTCTGCATTATCGGGCTGCAGCTCGGGCAGCGGACGTCCGACCGCAACCTGGAGTCTAACAACTGGTTTCAGCCGGTTGCGTGTTTGGGTGAACATTCTCGATGACCTATTTGCAATGGTCATCTCCACACGGCCCTATGTGAGCGACACTCCATTGATTGCAACCTCTTTCGACCATGGAATGTCTAGCTGGCTGACTTAATGTTTTTACATATCTGTAGCCCTGTCAACAACTATGTTCAACAGGGTTCAGAATTCTCCCGACGTATATCGTTGGGGTGCACGTCCCTGAATGCAGCTTCGATCCCACCCCAAGGGCGATTGTTCGGACTAGGGTGCGGTGAATAAGTCGTCAGGACTTTGTAACATATGTTAATAACATGGCGCGCTCCGAAGCCCTTTTTAACAGGGTTATTAACAGTTAATAACATTTAGTTTGAAACGGGTTAATTACATGTTAAAAAGACATATCAACATTGTTAAAAACACTTTTGCAGTTTAAAATGCCTGGTAGGCCTCCACTGCACTCTCCGGGAGCTGTTTGACGTGCACTTTGCAAGCTGAAGTACATTAGGGGGTCTTTGCAACATGATGTCCCAGTGATATTTGACTTACGGGTACGGTCCTCTACCGGTGCATGGTGGATTCCAGGCTGCCGATAGGGGGGGTTTTTAACACCCAAATTGGCCTTGCCTAGAGGGGTCTGTTAATAACATGTTATTAACCTGTTATTAACAGCAGTTTATAACAGTGTAAATAATGAGCGACTTTTACACCGCACCTTAGTTCGGACCTATTTTCTCACACTAAGCTTTGGACTTGACACAGCGGCACTCAACTGCA
>NW_006920411.1:914128-946256 GCF_000344685.1 Gloeophyllum trabeum ATCC 11539 | reverse complement strand
AGTTAATAACATTTAGTTTGAAACGGGTTAATTACATGTTAAAAAGACATATCAACATTGTTAAAAACACTTTTGCAGTTTAAAATGCCTGGTAGGCCTCCACTGCACTCTCCGGGAGCTGTTTGACGTGCACTTTGCAAGCTGAAGTACATTAGGGGGTCTTTGCAACATGATGTCCCAGTGATATTTGACTTACGGGTACGGTCCTCTACCGGTGCATGGTGGATTCCAGGCTGCCGATAGGGGGGGTTTTTAACACCCAAATTGGCCTTGCCTAGAGGGGTCTGTTAATAACATGTTATTAACCTGTTATTAACAGCAGTTTATAACAGTGTAAATAATGAGCGACTTTTACACCGCACCTTAGTTCGGACCTATTTTCTCACACTAAGCTTTGGACTTGACACAGCGGCACTCAACTGCAGCGATTTCAGAGGGTGAGCCCAACCCGTTCCCGGACACCAGCGTAACGGGTGAGAACTCATACGCTCTACAGTGACGCTGTACGAGTTCCATCGGACAGTGTGCTCACTACAAGGATTACCAGCTATAAAGCTGATTTACAACTGCTAATTAACATGTGTAATTTTCGCGGCCCAAATTTACGGAACCCTACTTTAGAGTCTGCCTTGTGGATAGTTCGATCGGATTCGTACTGTCGCCGGGGATCCCAGCGTAAGGACACATGCGGGATTCTCAATTATTTTTAAAATCATAGTTCGCCGAGTTGGGGTACGGACACAGCTGAGTGCTCAATGACAGCGCCATACGTCACAGCGCCACGAAGGCGACAGGCTTGATAAGCGGATATGTGATTGGTGGCCGGCTCACAGGCGGCCAATCACATCAGCGTCTTCTACTCAACTCCCAGGCCCGCCCCAATCAGATCTAAAGTCGTTCAAGAGTCGCCCCATTCATGGTCTACACGATTGAACCCACCAGTACTGTCCAGGTAAAAGGTTGCTCAATGTGTGGTCCGCGTCCCGTCGGCGATCGTGCCAAACGCAATGAGAAAGAGGCGATGGCCGAGCTAAGCCAACAGACTCGTGTCACTGGCCATGGTTCTTTTAGGTGCGGTCAAGTCGGACGTCTTGCCTATTTCCCAATCTTGTGGCTCCGGGAGGGCGACATACTTCCATCTTTGTGGTACCGGAGGGCACCGGGCGCCCGATTTCCGTTCTGGCCCACAGCACGAAGAGGTACCGCCCGCGGAGCACAACCGTGGTCGCATACGACGGCTACACGACGGCTTGTACATTACTCATACCATGAATGCATACCATTTGTCACAGCCAATTGACCTTCTCTAAGAGCTTATCTTACACAATCGCAAGCTCCTTCACAGTGGATGATAGTTTCCTTCCCCCGCCACGAAATGTCTCATGTTATCACACAGGAAGAGCCTCGGGACAAATTTATGTATCCAGTAACGCTATGCTCCGGGCTTTTGGACATCAATCTCCGACAGTCGTGCGTTGTTACTTGGATGCCATTAGGGAGTATTTGATCAACTCCCATTATTGTGACCAACTTTCCAGTTAACAACAAAACAATAGAGACTCCTCCGAATTTTCAGGATGGAGTCTCGGTGACATGGAAGGTCCCTGTCAACACGAATATGATAGCGCGGACCGGTCTCCCAGTCCACCCCCATCATCCGTGGTCCAAGCGTGGCGTCCTCCTACACTATTTGGTGTCTTCTCTGTCATCCGATTCCGGACTCCATCCCAGGATTTCTGCGAGGCTCTATCGTTTCGTCGTTAGCTGTCATCACTGTTTCCTAATCTCCGAGTCTAACGCAAATTCACAGCAGCACCTACCTGACAGCGCCCGAGAGCGTGCACCTGAAGTCCATCAGAACTTCCGCATCCTTCCTGACAGCTTTATCAGAAGCTCTCGGTGCTTGATCGTAAGGACTCAGAGAATGCATGTTTGGCCCGTCATGACGCATTCGAGCGCTGACGGTGACAGCCCGCCTCCTCAAACTGTGGTCAACGTGATGGCTAGTGTGTACCTAAATATTACCGGCTCGACGTGGCTGTCTCAGTGCCGACTATAAGTGATTGATGTAGAGTGGCTGATGCGATTTTGTAGTCGTCCGGCCGTGTTCAAGGTGCTGCATAAACTCTCAGGTCCATATGGTTTTGCCAATGTTCTGATGTTCAACATGATGGCCCTCTTCGAAGCGCCGCCGCAGTTACAGCTGCCATCATTCGCGGATTCCGCCCCGCTTGGGAGAGATGATCCGTAAGACGTGCCAGTTGAAATGCACCATCCGTCCACACTGATCATATACAAACTTTATTAGTTGGGTACCATAGTGAGTAGATGATGGGTAATTGTCCAACAGTACTTGTACTAGAAATTATCGCTTTTCTTTGATCCCATGGAGACCAACAAGTGGGACCTTCGGGATATTGCTTGCGAGCACATGCACCATCATGAACCACCACAACCAACATCCTGCATATCTCTAGTACAGACAAACAACATGTGAATGCAGAGGATTGTGGAAACGTTGAGTGCAAGCGAGTGACTACGCTGGATTACACTTCTCCCACCCGCATACCGGAGCCCTCCTCATATTCTTCAGGTTGCAATGAGCGTGTCTTCACATCGGAATTGACACCGAGAGGGACCTTGACCAAGTCCGAGTTATTGTACTGATAGTCGTGGAATACGGTCGTGCTGGTATCAACATTAACTGTGAGGGCTTCCGCGGCGCCACCTGACTTCCTGACGTTCACTAATTCGACGGCCACCGGTGCGCTGGAATCATCCACAGAACTGATCTGCATGAAGAACGCGACAATGACACTGAGATCTGCCACGATTAGGCTGACACCATCCTGCCATGAACTGTGAATTAGCCAATCTCATTTGGAGGTGGCCTAGACAAACCTGTATAACAGCGGCACGCGCTTCCTCGAACCCGCCGTACCGCAGGATGGCGTAGGAATGGTATAGGCTTACGGCTGTGGCGATTGTAGTGGTGCTGAACACCGCAAAAATGCGAATCTTCTGTGTTCTCGTCAGCTTGACCTTCCAAATCAACTTCAATGGTGCGCCTATTAATACTGCGTCAGTCGCGACATCGGCTGCAAAAGGACGATGGGAGGATATCAGTTATCGTATGCTACAGAACAAAAGAACAATGTCCTACTGATAACTTGAGCGATGGCCACATTGCGTCCAAGGTCGCATTGCGGTTGCGGGGTATCCTTCCATCCAGGTTGATTCTCGCAGACCCAAAACACCTGAGAAAATAGGACGGCCCAGGCACAGCCAAAACAAAAGGCTGAACGAATGAGCCATCGTCTGAATGTCCCCGGAGCAGTCAAGCGGATAGTAGTGAACAATATCGACAGTTTAGAGCACCTAAGGATATTCCAGTGTCATCGAAGCGGAATGCAGAATCTGACCCCTCATACTCACCAATTAACTGCGTAGAAGAATTGGTCCAGCCTAGGTATCGGGGTAAAGATGTATACTCAAAATAAGCGGCACGTCCCTCACATGTAATACAACGCGATCCTCGTCGTATATGAATAAGAACCTGAAGGCCGACATAAGCACTTGTGGATTAGTATTAGCTGAAGTAACCTACGCTCGTCTCGGAAATGAAGCTCCATCGCTGAGATGAAGATAACAAAGCATATTACAGCTGCCATTGCCCAAAAATCATCCCATCCAAGCTGTCGCTTGCGGGCCCGCACCCACAGTCGGAAGAGGGTTACTGCAATGGCGAATATAGGAAGCGTCCACGTAAGCACTACACAGAGGCAATCAACAAGGGGTGACTGAAAATCACGGGCTATTCGATGTCGACTTACACCTGAGCTCAGTGAACTCTGCTTCAACGCTAAGCATGCTAATGAGAGTTTCTAGCCACCGGAAGAGGCACGAGCGGTCGTATACCTGGAGCTATATACTGGGAGGAGATACGGAGAGGAGCATCATTTTCGGAGATTGATACACTCTGATGCTTGGAGAGGGACATGGAAAGCCGTCAGGAGGTACTGATGATAGTGTGACTTGGGTCAGAAAATACCTCCCTCCATAAAGAAACGCACCACATATCGTTTCAACTGACTGCATAATGATAGAACCACGAAAAATTCCTGGTTGCAGGGAGCCCCAAAACCAAACAACGACAATTAATGATATATGCTTAGGAAGCCCATTGTTACGCAAGATGTCAGTGGGTTGCGGCTCCGGCGTGCTTTACTCCTGCTGCATCTGGCAGTTCCGATTGGACTATGCGCAGCAGCATAAAATGGGGTGCATCGGTTGCACTGCAACTGTTAGCAGCGCATCTCATTCATATTCCGTAACATGGTCACAAAACCCAAAATATGACCAGCTCACCCAGGTGTCCACCGGTGCTGGGTGCTGGACAAACTATACCCGCATACCCCATACCCTCAGTGGCTTCGGGTACAAAACCCGCCGTCGAGGC
Source organism: Gloeophyllum trabeum ATCC 11539 (assembly GCF_000344685.1). NCBI lineage: Eukaryota > Fungi > Basidiomycota > Agaricomycetes > Gloeophyllales > Gloeophyllaceae > Gloeophyllum > Gloeophyllum trabeum. Next base: position 941,797 of record NW_006920411.1, on the reverse strand, counting down.
CGCGGGTCGTCGGCCGATCCCCGCAAGACTAGTGATGGCTTCTATACTGTCCTTAGAGGGCCTATAATCTATTGACAAGTCCGAATGTAACCTGCGGCTGAATACCAATGTGGTGAACTTACCTACCACCCATATGCAACCTTCCGGCCTGAGTACCACGTAGCCTGCTCAAATGTCAATGCAGTAGCTGCGCGAGCCGAGAATCCAGCCATTCGGGCTCCTCACCCAGGCTCGGGCGAAGTCGAGTCACCGAAGAGAGTCTCGCGATGTCAACGGGTTATTCCTCTGCCAGCAGTCGCCTACACACCAGACCCTCAAGGTCTCTATGCTTCGCACGGAGCGCCCGTTACGGCAAGTTGCAAATCGATGGGCCTCCCCACGAAAAAGATAGGATAGAATGATTCGTGGGCCGAGCTGATGGTGGGCCAACTCGGGACAGAATGAGGCCTAATCGAGTGAGATCACTCAAAATTCAAAACTCCCAGCAACGCATCGCAAACCTGGGCGACAAATGTGGATCGCCATCAGGCGGTACACCAATAATCCTGTTTCACTCTTTTTGTGGGGAGGCCCATTGATTTGCAACATGCTGTAGTTGTAATCACCCTTGATATCCATCCTGATATTGGATATTACGGATTACGTTTCCACGATCGCTAGCGATAGCCTGCAGCTGATCGACGGCCCCGGACTCTGGAGATCATAATACCTTGCGGACATTTACCAAGTCGGAAAGGCAGCTACTCTTTGCCACTCGCTGATCCTATCTTCCGGTCATACAAGACGTAGCTCGCCACCCATAGATGGTGAAGCGAATTAGACTGTTACTGAGACTTGAATCACTTGATGCATGATGATTTGTCCGAGTCCGCCATGGACAGAGATTATGTATGGAATTGGTATTCAGCACAGCAGTAAATTCTCGATAATGCAAATAAATACAACTTACAAGGATCATTCAGACGGTCCTGACTACTTAAGTAGTACATCAAGTTTCCTCTCACTAAATATGTGTGGCGTCGCGCCTACTTACTTTGTATTTGGCTGGACATCTGGTTGTTTCGCGGTCAAAGCTGCAGCTTACGATCCCTTTTTTGAGTTTGCACCTTCGCGTTCGACGCCCTTCATGTCTCCCGTCCGTAATGCATCTTGGAGCCATCTACAGCTGCGGTATCAAAGACTTCTTAGGCTTGCACAGACTCTTCCGCGGAATTCCATCCGCAGATTTCCATCAGTTGGTGCCACCGATCTTTGACCGGTGTACTTGTACCTGCCCCCGAGTCGTGAGAGGTGAGTGTGGAACGCGATGATGATCATGATCAGAGGTCCGTGCTATCCGGGTTGGCATCTTTCCTGCGGGACAGACGTCTATTCACGAAGAAGCGAACTATTCATAGATCTTGGGCTTACTCGTGAGCGCCGTTATCTTATCAGGTTACGTCTCCCCACACATCCAGTATCACTTGGAGTCCAGCGCACTACATGATGGGATCAAGAGGGGTGACCCCATATAACGGCTGGCGTTGCCCTGGATCACTGCCTAACTTCCTCGACCATGGCACCTGGACTCGAAGTCGAGCAAAGAGTACTAACTTCTTCCGACGGTCTGAAGATCTACGCCGAGGCTGCCGGCAACAGCAGTGGCCCCAGTATCGTGTTCGTGCACGGTCTTACCTTAACTGCAGCTTGTTTCGATGCATTCTTTGAAGATTCCCGCCTTTTGCAGCAGTTTTATCTTGTACGTGGTGTAACGTGATTGCGGGCCTTAGCGTGTAATCGTCTTGCAGGTTCGGTACGATCTGCGTGGTCATGGTCGAAGCGGCAAACCTGAAACAATCGAAGGCCATGCCTCTTCCCTATGGGCAGATGATTTTATGGCTGTTGTCAATGCTTTTGGATTGAAGAACCCCGTCCACTTCGGCTGGTGAGTGGTTTCTTCCTGCAACGCTTGTGGCGAACATGGCTAATGGGGATATAATAGGAGCTACGGGGGTGCGTATGCAGTATGAACGTGTGTCAAAAGCTGTTGTCACTAATCTTTTCTTTTTGAAGGAACGGTTGCCGCGGACTACTGTCAATACGTGGAACCACTTCCCGTGTCCGGTATTATCTACGCATGCGCTCTGCCCTACGTGGGCCCCATTATGGGTGTTGTTGGCCTACCTGCTATACTGGGATTCATGCCCGGCCTCTTCACCACCGATGACGTTATTCTCAACCGGCGTATCTCCATTGAATTCGGCGACTCTGTGTTCGCGCAGCCGGAGAAAGTACCGTTCAAAACCAGATGTGAATGGATTGGTTCCTCCATCTTCCAGGGGCCCAAGGACGCGCACTTCGTATGCTCTCGACCTCAGGATCCTGCTGCGCTATTCAAGGCGGGGTCGCAAGGCGTCCCTATGTTGATACTGAGCGGGACTGCCGATAGACAGGTGGATGGGCAGGCCTTGGTGAGGGAGATGAAACCCCACTTCAAAAACCTGCAGGTGAAGTTTCTAGAGGGGGCTGGGCACGCCATATTCTATGACGACTATGAAGGAACCGTTGAGGCCATGACGTCTTTTGTGCGCCAGGTGACCGTACGTGATATGCTCGTTCTGTGACAGCATTAGCTGACTATCTCATAGGCATGATATTTGTTGGTATTGATAGTGAGGGTAGTTGCTGCAAATCTTGTGTATACGGGACATCCCTGGTATTCTATGGACTGACCATGGACACAATCAGCCAAGTCCTCTAAAATGCACCAATGCAAGAGTTGCCCCATACACATCCACGCTCATGAGTTCGATGCGGCGATTATTGAGAGAGATGAGATGGAGCGACATCCCGTAAGCGAGGTCCTGAGGACTGCTTGTCGATCTCACCATTGTTTTGCAGCCACCATGGCTAGGCTAGGAAGTACATGACCAAGCTTCGAGTTCACGTCCCACCGTCTCTGATTATAGGCAATCAATGTGATACTAGTCTCCGGTAGAATGTCATATGTCATCAATCAATATACTCTCAGCAAGATCATATTCATGAAACAGAGACGGGTGAACATCACGGGAGAGATTACAGTTACCGCAGACAATTGTAAAAGACTGATAACCTCGGAGCGGCAGAATCTGGCAGTGTAATACGGAAAAGCGACGAGAAAAATAGCATTAGGAGGCGCAGTATCAAGCCTAGGGCGGGCTAGTGTGGAATGAATCCATGCCCCAGAAACAATCCGGAAGGATGGAGCTTGTTCCCACCCGTGTCGTGGGCCCGGGTGAGGGAAAGATAAACTGCGGTGCTCCTGTTCGGCGGACTGCTCCCGTCAGAATGAACGTTAGATGAGAGTTGTGTTTCCAATGACTTTCCATGAATCTTCGGATTCGAAGCAGAAGTGAAGATATGTACGATATCTGAGAAGGCAGCATATCCATGACCAATGGATATGCACTGGAACGCGAGGGATGTTCCGACGAATCGCACTCAGACGCTCAAATCGCCCGAATATCATATTAACGGAACAACGTTCACTGCGGCCAGGGACGTACCGAGCACGGGCCCCAGTACTGAGCCATCGTTGTCTATTGCTGTGTACATGTGCTTAGACAGGGTACGATCGCGAGTACCTTCCTCGCAAACAGTCTCTATACTATCCCAGCCGGTTGCACCTTGTCTGATCAACAGTAGCTGAGTGCAGGGCCGACGCGGACGATATAGCACCTGTCGGACACTGACATGCCCTGCAGGCTGCAGCTGGCCTTGGAGCTGCACCCTCCGATACTCCTCTGCCTGTACGAATCAAAGGTCTACGATGCCATTCCTTCCTTGAGGCTTAAGCTTAAGGGCTGGATGGCCATCGGAATCTCGATTCGTTCAGAGCTAGTAAGTATGTCTCAGAGCTCGGCCACAAATTTCGTAATCCTCTTTGGTTCCGGGATGGGACCCATATGCATATCTCCACTACGTTAGCATCGCCGGCATGTGGAATGTCGAAGCGGGAGAGCCAAAAATACCGACGCAGTTTCCTCACCCCCGACGTACAACTTGCGCGCTAACCTTGGAATGGCTGTTCTTGAATTGAACGATCCGCGGGATTCTCATAATGGGAACATCACTTCTCGATATAGCTCCTGACTCAGGTGATTCGGACATCCTCCTGTGGTTATCCCTTTACCGCAAAAGACCTCCTTGCGAATTACGCTCACGTCGGGCGGGACGCAGCCAGACTTGCGTTCATCGCATACGATATCGTAATGCTCGCCGATAAACCAAGCACTGCTTCCGCCTTACCACAAGTCATTGAACACAAACCGAGAGCATTCCACTCCTTCCCGGGTGCGCAATATATTCTGCCGTCAGATGATGAGGAACGCAGTAGGTTAGCTACGCTGGATTTTCTCTCCTTTGGTGGACAACTCAGAAGAAACCGCTTCCAGACTTGAGCTTCAGCACCGCGTTATCTGTCGTGCGTTGGGCAACAGACTCTTCATAGTCCCCCTCTCTATAAAGAAGGGCGATAAAATCTTGGATTGTGGAACAGGATCAGGTATACGACTCTTCACACTCAATTGCGTTTGAAATATTCACAGTCGTTCAGGGATTTGGTTATTAGATATCGCAAAAGCGGTCCCCCCTGAAGTTGGTCTGCAAGGAATCGACATAGAATCCCGTCTGTTTCCGTCCAGTAAACCGGAAAACGTCAACTTTTCCGTAGAAACGGCTTTGCGACTTCCCGACGGTTGGCAAGATGCCTTCACATTCGTGCATCAGCGACTTCTCATTGCGGGCCTTCAGGCGAAGGAATGGCCCCAGGTCCTCCGTGAGATCCATCGAGTCCTCGCACCTGGCGGATGGGTCCAGCTTCTCGAAGCGAAGGAGGAACAAGGTGCCGACAACAAGCCCGTGACCATGCGGCAGAGGGCTTTAAACAAAGCCCTTTTCTCAGCCAGAGGGCTGCTCTTGGACTGCGCAACCCATATGCCTGATCTTCTTTGGGAGGCCGGCTTTGAAAGCGTCGAAGTGCGGGAACTGCATCTGCCGGTTGGCGCTTGGGCTGGAGATGAGGGCATCGAGACTCGGGAGAGTTTCTTGAACGTCTTCCGAGGCATGAAGACCCCAGTACTAAAAGCGGGAGGCTTAGGATTTATTTCATCGGAGGAAGAATTCGATTCTATGATGGATGGATTGGCTAGGGAATGGGATGAAACTGAAGGTAGCACTATTAATCTTTGTGTTTTCTGCGCTCAGAAACCGCCGAGCGAGAATTAAGTGTACAATATGGGATATTACAGAATTATGAGCTCGCCGTGCTCTTTCGCAGGCGAGTAGTAGTATTTCGCGCCGGGTTGGAGTTGCACTCAGCTGTTACACTTGAGTACTGAATGATCATGTCACGACGAGGAAAGAAGTATTGAAGCGGGGAATGTGCTCGAATGTTATTTATTACTGGAAAGGCCGGTGAGCATGTCTGCGGCGCACACGAGGAATGATAGCGATGATCTACGAGTGACGAATCCCGTCAAGTGCGCATGCACGCACGTATACTCGGGAGAAAGGAGAACGCGACCCTATGGTGGATGCAATGTTGAATGGGCCCAATCAGGCCCCTCTCTCCAATAGCGCAGCCTTATTCTGTTGATGGATGGTGACGTTGCAGGCTATGACACCTCTGCTACGACCGTGTCCACCACCCCAGAATCTCAAATTTCTGATCATGTTACACTGATGCATACATCAGTGCGATATTGACCCTTGTGTTGAATACAGAGATCTTATTAATAATGCTGTATTAGCATAACATAGAACTTACCAGAGGCGGAGTAGATCTACTCCGTACGCCCCAATAGCGGGCTGCAACAGGGTTGCATAATGGAACTCGCGATAATGCTCTTGCTCTTGGAAGGTGCCACTATCTAGAGGGACATTCGGACTTTGGCGTTGAAACAGGCTGAGGCTGATCATCACCCGGTTATAAGAAGGGCCAATGAAGGTAGAGCGGCTTGTAGACCTCAGGAATAGGAGCTACTAACAACATAAACTCCTCAAATAATCTCATCAATCGCCGGATGTTCTGTCCCTGAGGTTGTCATGGTCATTAGGTAGACATCATCACTGTGCCTAGGCAAATCACATCCTGGTTTTGCCCGCGGTACTGGGGACTTTGTCGTATGTGTGTCTGATCAAAGTTCAGCGCAGAGTCACATAAGGCGGAGGCAACACTGACGTACTTCACCAGACGGAGTCGAAACGGCAAGTCAAAGCAGTGAAGGGCCAGCTGGCAACATTCGGGTGATCAGATTCACCCGGGTCGTACTGCCAGCGGCAACACTATCAGCGGAACGATATATGGACGAGAACGACTCATTGAATGCATTTGTCGTACCTTCGCACTGGCTAAACACGCATAGATACGCTCCTTAAACCGGTGGCGGCGCCGATATATAACTTATGAACTGTCCCCACCTCTCTGCTCCAACATCCCAAGCGCATGTATACAATCTGAATTGTTCATGTCTTTCGTGAAAAATATTGTCAACTGCGAGCTTGAGGAACGTAAAGAATTGCACGACTACACAATTCGTATCCATACGGATGCTCCCGCAGCCTTCCGAATCCGATTCATGAAAGCCAGCCCTTCCTTAACTTCCTTGACTTCTTCTACTAGTATTTGAGTCACGCCATCTTTCTCAAGGGAAAGCAGCCCGTCAAACAAACGCTGAGCGGCGATAGCTGGATTATCGGCGGGTCCCAAAGATCGATAAACCCACTGTATTCCATATGAAGACTCTGCGATCCGAACCAGAGGTGATTCATCGGAGGCCAAAAGGCCTACGCGCGGGATGACGATTGGTCGCGAGGAGTCGAGGAGAGAGGAGAGGAAATCAGAGGCGGCGATAGACTGTTGATCTGGCGGGGGATCGGTGGTGGTATACAAGAGCGTGACCGGGACTGAGGGAGAGTAGTGTCGATACTTCATACCCGGAGTAGTCGGAGCGTGCTCAATTGCTTCATCCTGGTAATCTCGTCGGTGTACTAAAACTTGAGGTTTATTCTCGTTGTGAGGATACATCTTGGATACCAAGGCCTCGATATCTTCCACAGTCACCCCTCCTGGACGTAGGATACGGACATTACCGTCTTCATGCAATGCATCCACCACTGTACTTTCTACACCAACATCGCAAGGCCCTCCGTCAAGTATCAGATCAACCTTCTCGCCCAGGTCCTGCAGAACATGTTCTGCTCGTGTGGGACTCGGTTTTCCCGAAGAGTTAGCGCTGGGTGCAGCTAAGGGCGCGCCCGTTCCAGCGATCAGAGCCCGAGCTACAACATGTGAAGGCATCCGAATCGCTACTGTTGGTTGGCCAGCCGTGACGATAGATGGTACAATGGTTGGATCACAGGGAAATAGCAGAGTCAAAGGCCCCGGCCAGAATCGTCCGATGAGCAGTTCATTAAGTCTCGATATTTGGTATCCTTTGGGAAGGACACTGCTGAGCATTGCCCGAGACGACACATGCACGATGAGGGGATTATCGGGGGGCCGTCCCTTCGTACTAAAAATCTGCGAGACCGCACGGGAGTTCAAAGCTAGCGCACCGAGACCATAGACAGTCTCCGTCGGGAAGACTACTGGCCGGCGATCGTGCAGCACACGAGAAGCAGCTTCCAGTGCACTAGTGGTCTCGGGAGATGAGACGACAGGGTCGCCGTCCCCGGAGAAAGTGATGGACGATGGTGTACAACGCAGCACGCTGGGGAGTGTCATAGCAGAGGGCCTGAAGCTCTTGAGCAGGGTCCGCCGGGATTTGTGCGCGAGCAAGCGAGCGTTCATGCCCAAAGTGGAAATCTTCCTGGTCCGTTCTAGGAATACTTCGGGTACAAGGACCCCTGATACGGCGCCAGCTGCCACAACATATCTATGTATTTCCAACTTGTAACTTCGCAAACTCTGGTATAGCTAATCCGAATACGCTCCAGGGGTATAACACCGAGTAGACGTTGTATTTAGTACGCTAAAGGATGCATGGGATTAGTTCGGTACACCATTATATGTTCCATCCACATGCTACTCGTGACCGCCACAACTCCGACAGCTGCTCTGATGTTACGGGCAACGAATGGATACTCGTACTGGTTCACATTCAATGATCGATTCGTTGGCGCGAAGCGGTGAAATCCGTGTTATCGCGAGCCCAGCTCTCTCAAGAAGGTTCCGCCACTGAGACTGCGGTGCGAAGTAAGTCAAAATCCCAGGTCGATCAATGGCGGTATGCTCACCTCAGACCTTTCGTAGGAATTGTATGTACTCATCATGTGAGTGCATATAGCCATGGCTACTTTTGCACTCGAGCCCATATTTGCGGGAATGAACGCGGGTGGTGTCACCCTTTGGTAGTGCTCACCATGACGAAGCTCGTCCAAGTCCACAATGGGTCCCCGTGTGTTCCCCTCAGCTTCCCGAATTATACAAGGGTAAATGACCATGTCGATGATAAGGACCTTCGTCTGTGAATAGAACACAGATAAAGCCGTATTAGACAGATAAATATGGGGTAATCGTAGACCGTGACGCACATCCGACCCTGCGGCTTCCGCGAGGAGTTTGAGAATGGTGATCTACTGCCTAGTAAGCGGTTACCCGCCTTGAACGACAAAGAATCCGTACACTGCTGTCGTCGGACCAGTTGTGCCTGAAACGATCCAACCATCGATTAGCCTCCAGCGGCGCAGAATGACAACGACTTACAGAATGTGGCGCAGTAGATAGACAATACTGTCACCTCTCCTTATCTGTGGAGTAAAAAAATCATGAGATTCAACTGTGATCCTCCCGTGCTGTGTAGCCTCTGGGGCTTGGGTAGACAGGTTGGCCAAAGCCATTGGCACCATCTCAGGGCGCTCTTGTATAACGAACCTACATCCTGGCAACCTACAGCCTCATTAACTATCGTCTCGGTCCCGAGAAAAGACGACGACTCACAATTTAGACAAATCGATGCAAAGGTCGCCATGCCCTCCCCCGCAATCCACGAACGTACACGTTCCCAAGGATTCCCAGGGATAATCAGTTAACGTGGTTTGCCTACAGACTTCTCCGAAGGCCTTGACAGAAGGTCAGCTTAGATATAGGTAGAACACTATTGCTACCTTGATAGATGCGCCCCAAAGGTCCAGAAGCTCTGGCTTCTGCTCCAGGTATGAAAAAAAGGGTAGGCTGGTGTCGTTCGCCAGCTGGAAGGCAGTGTGATTCGCCGCAGTAGAATATCTCCACTCAGGGTGTGTTATCATTTGCAGTGTTTTGCTTGCAATATCCGCGCGTCCAGGTGTCCTGGATAGCATAACAAGACGCACGGTTGTCAGCGCATGATATATACTAATGGACGAGATTACTTACATTACCAGAGCCCTTCCACCACGACCTCTGCACAGCTCCAGTGACGACCTTGTGAGACAAAAAATGCCTTCTTCACGCTCATTGAGCCATCCTTGTGTGGAAAGGTATCGGAGAATAACCGCGAGTTTGACGGAATCCAGGTCCAGCGCCTCGTGCAGCTGCTGCAGGTCGGCTCCGAGACGACGATCCGGCAATTCAGCGAGGAAATCCAGAATTCCCGTCTTTACGAATATGTCGAGGCATGCAGAATCATACACCGCGAAACAATGTTCGCGGACTTTTTCAAATGGATTTTGTAAAAGATTCTTGATTTGTCCCTGTTCGTCAACGGTAAGCTGAGTTTCGTAAGTGATGGGTCGAACCTGACCATGGCGGCTTGTGACATAGAGGCAGAAAAATCGAGACTTGAGCACGCTTTCCAATGCGCGATAGAAAGAGTACAATTACCTATCGCAAGTCGCCTTGCTTCATACAGTCTGGGACTGGTGATCAGATTGGAATCATCGAGGGGGTGGGGCTGCAAATCTAAATTCCTGAGAGGAGGAAACCGGCACTCCTGTATCTCCTCGTTGACGACATTCAGGGCGCAGTTGAGGGTGGCCTGAAGTGCTTGGAGCTCCGTCAGCTGTGGTGTATCACACATCCCGGCAGGTGGACAGAAGCGTTCGACGATTGGTTGTGCCCACGGTACCTGTCCCTCCCTTGATAACGACTGCTGCAGTTTGTTCACGTCGCTACTATGCAGGCGCTCGATAATACCAACAATGGGACGTCGTCTATTATTCCGCCCCACGTTCTTTTCTAGCCTTCTGATATGTCACTGCTATAATTAGTAGATCGCTTTCTCAGTGAGTCCATAAGAGACAGGCTGGCCCGTCACCGACATCAGCGTAACTCCGGCCGTCGTCCGTAAGAGCAGTATATCGTCTCGGAAGTTTGGTTGCGCGTCCGTCTTCGAAGCGGGGAGTCTGAACGGTCTCCCCAACGTACCCGTTCTGGAATGTTAATGAGAACAGGGGTCAGATCGCAACTGAAGTTATATTTAGTGCTGGTACTAGTAGTACATGCTCACGAACTTGAGTGCAGCCGCGGTAAGCGGCCCATGAAAGCAGTTTCGACTGTACTGTACGAGAGCGTAACCGCAGGATTGCACTGCGGTTTGCCAAATTGCAGTACTACTCGGTGGCATGCCGGCGGTTCTCGGGTTAGGTTTTGTGCTGATGGCTTATGGCTTACCCGATATCGCGATAGACTTCATCTCACCTCATCTTGCATTTACGGTGCGTCGACCCAGGCAGCATATTATTATCACGCAAATATTTAGTCCGAGTGCCATCATCTAGTAGTTGTCTCGCCTCTGGGATTCCCTGAACTAGGTACCAATCTGCTTGTGTCATGTACCTGCCGTTGGATCCGAGACTCGCATTAACTTGTCGCCTCCGTAATCAGGGGTACGAACGCAATGCAACTACCAGTGTAGTTCTGAAGGCTAAGACTGAAGCACGAGACACGTCGAAAAGACATACTTTAGGTATCAGGAATGCAAATACAGGCGGACAACGATTCCAGGTCGGTCCTTAACACTCGAGCGGACGACATCATATGGAATGAGATCATGTGTATACGTGTTCGTACTACCACTTCGGCGTTCTTAGTGAGTTGTAACAGGATGGACTCATGTCTATCCGCAATACAGGTACTTTTTCGAACAATCTGCGGGTCCTTGGCCTCCACATTCTTTCCAGAAATCTACCGGTCGGGTGGAGCTGGAAACCGCCTTACCATATGGTGTGGCAGAGGGTCCACCTGTGTCAAACAAATATCACGGCATATCCGATTCATGAAGCTTATCGGTGAGCGTCTTCTATTATTGGGAGTGATGTGCTGGAGACCTACAAGTTGGCCGTGGCCGTGGAAGCCGTTGACAAATGATCCGCTTCTCGGGCGTTCTACAGTTAGTTCTGAACTCTCCATGAGTAAATCATTTGCTTCAAGTGAAACAACGCCGACGTACTGACGGACAACTCCTTGACTCCGGGCCTCTGCTTCCGCGCTTGGTTTGGTAGATCAGATTATATCCGACCTCGTTTTCTGGGACGCGTTACTAGTAGGTTGCTGAAAATACTGTCCTCGATTCCCACACCACGGGCCCCAAATCATCGAATGCCTAGATCTTAAGCGACTAGTCAGACACGAAACCTGATCATGGACACAAATTTGCACTAGCAGACATAATTTACCAGGGCTTCTCAATAAGTAGAAGACACCTTAGAGACACATCCACCCAAGCATCTCCTACGAGATTCTGCGGTATCTGTTACTAGCCGTAGTCGCAATATTATGCAGCCAGAACAAACAGTGGTAAGCAGAGCCTGAACTCGTATCGCTCCATTATAGACTGAGTCACCCATTCAATCAGCCGACATCTACGACGATCCTAGTCATTGGCGGAGGGCCTGCTGGCTCTTATGCTGCAACGGCCCTAGCGAGAGGTACTGTTCCCAGAGTTTGCTCCTTTTAATCAATTAATGTCTGGCAGAGGGTTTCGACGTGACCTTGCTGGAGAAGGAAATATTCCCTAGGTACGTGCACCACTTATTATCACTAGCTACTGTCATTAAATAGTTCCCTAACCGTGCACTAGATATCACATAGGGGAGAGCATGCTGCCGTCGTGTCGTCCGTATCTCAAATTCATCGACGCCGAGGATAGAGTCAGAGCGTATGGGTTCACCGTCAAGGTATTAGACTTACAGACCGAACACACTGGGGCTAAATCACCATCCAGCCAGGAGCCGCAGTAAAGTTAAATCAACATAAACGTGAAGGATGTATGACCGTCCACATGCAACATCTGATTGTTCTAACCGGGTCCATTCTGCCTTACAGACACGGACTTCATTGCGCTTAATCCTGACAACGGCGCGTGGAACGTGGTACGAATTTAACCGAAGTGGGTGATCTTGAACCTGACCGACTACCACAGGTGCGATCAGAGTTTGATGAACTGCTGCTCCGACATGCGCAGGAATGCGGGGTTCGCGTTTGTGAGGGTGTCGCGGCTATCGAAATAACATTCAAAGAAAATGACCCACATCGACCGGTTAGCGTTGATTGGCGGAAGCAAGATGATGACGAAACTGGGGGCAGCATAACATTTGAATGGTTAGTGGACGGCTCTGGACGAGCGGGGTTAATGTCGACGAAATACCTCAAGAATAGAAGGTTCAACAAAAGTCTGCGCAATATCGCCGTATGGGGTTATTGGCGTGGTGCATTGTGCTACTCCCCTGGAACCGACAGACAGAATGCCCCATGGTTTGAAGCCTTGACAGGTAGGTGATGTAGTGACACAAGCGGGTTATCAACCTCATACACACTCTGAATAGACGAATCTGGATGGGCCTGGTTTATTCCTCTCCACAATGGTACGGTTTCAGTTGGTGTTGTGTTAATAGAAACGGTATACAAGGACAAGAAGGCCCGATGGCAGGAAAGCCATGGGGAATTCGAAGCATCAGCCTTCTATGAGAAGCAAGTGGAACTGGCCCCTGGTTTGCTGAAGATCCTGGGTGATGCACGCTTGAAAAGTGACATCAAAACTGCGGGTGACTACAGCTACTTTTGTGATACCCACGCTGGTCCAGGTTTTCGAATCATCGGAGACGCAGGAGGTAAGTGATCCATTGCATTCCGCAAAAACAAAGAAAAGTGATAATTGTCCACCAGCGTTTATTGATCCCTTCTTCTCCTCTGGTGTACACCTCGCATTTACAGGGGCTCTTTCAGCCGCCAGTTCCATTGCAGCGTCTATACGAGGACAGTGTTCAGAGCTCGAAGCAATCAAATTCCACAACGGGAAAGTGGGCTCGTCATATACCAGGTTCGCATATCCTATTTTGCGATATACACCATTAATACTGGTCGTAGGTTCCTGCTGGTGGTTCTGGGCGTCTATAAACAGATCAAAGCGCAGGAAATTCCTGTCATGTCAGACGTCAACGAGGATAATTTCGATCGGGCATTCAGCGCATTGAGACCTGGTACGTCTTAGCTGGAGTTGTGGCAGTGTAATGGGCTATTCATGGGAAAACCAGTCATCCAGGGTGCCGCAGATGCGGATCCCGCTGTGACCGAAGATGAAGTGCAAGTTACCATGGATTTCTGTAGGAACATATTCGCCCCTACGGACCCCAAAATGTACAGCGAAGTAGCCAAGCGGATTCCTTCAAGCCTCCTGTCTCCCGAGACTCCGATCCTCGACAAGAACACCATAGAGAAGCTGGCTGGAATGGACGACGAAGTCCGACATGTGCTGCAAGAGGTCAACGCTCGAAAGGCCATTCACGTCATGTATGACGCACGCACCCATTTTACCACAGAAGTTATGGACGGTTTCTGCGTTAGAATGGAGAGGGGACGTCTGGGGCTGGTAAGGGCTTAGATAGAGTCCAGTCTGAGCTGGGTTAAGCGGTTCGAATTTCGAGAGCAAGCTCAGGCTGTAGCCGTTAATACATGAAAATAGCCAGGACATCGAGTCCACAAAAACACTGGTGTCAGAAGACTCCATCGACCTAGAACTATATAAAAGACTCCATCGACCTAGAACTATATCTCAATATTATGGCCCGGGTCTTGGACTACACCCTGCAATATTAAGTAATGGTTCGGTATTGCTGCGAGTTTATCTCTGACCGCCCGCCTCCATGTGAAATGGAAGAATTGGCAACGGCAGGCAGTCCGATGCCCACAAAATAGCGCTTGCTGAACGCATCGCGAGATGCCCACGGCTCCCTTCATATAGAGCATGATGGACGAAAGTCAAGAATTTCACAACTGATATTACAAGTCGGTCGACAGGTATAATACCCCCCTCTCATGCAGGAATACCAATAAATTTTGAGTTAAGACCCGCAAAACCTACTCCATGATGTACTCTGGCTAGTTTCCAGCCAGACTGTTCAAACAAATCGGCAAACTGGGCGACCGTACGCTCACTTCCATTGAGCAGAGTAAGCATCTATTCGGAAGGTCAGCAAACCAACTTTGACCAGAACATCCATCAATTTACTTGTAAATCTGACAGATATGAGATGATATTCGCTTGTCCACCGTTGGCTAGAAGAGGTTTCGGGGGACGCGGCATATCATTGCCTGGTACGGTGCTAGCAATGGTACTGTCCTCGCATGCATAAGATAGACAACTGTCCACAACCACCAGCTGTGTGTTGGCTTTTGCAGCCTGTCGGAGATGCTGTAGAATTCTGACACAATATGCATCTGAACTGTCGTGGAGAATCATTCGCAACAAGAAAACTGCCGCATCCTTGACCGGCTGAGGGCTGAGGAAGTCATGCCCTACAAATCGAAGGATGTACTACCGTCAGTGATCAATCGAGTCAATATAAAGTGCACGCTAAACCGTGTAATTTCACTTTTCCGGATTCTATTGCCAAGGGCATCTCCCTTTGCCAGAACTAGGTGGAGTGAGAAGCGAACACATGGCACGATCATGCATATCCTTACTTTGTGTGCTTCCGCAATGACTGGAGCACGGTCCTGGACCAAGAACTGAAGGCGATCATATTTCTTGGCGAGAGCAAGCGACTGTGACCCAATGCCTCCGCCCACATCCACAACCAGGGCACCCTGGGGAAGGTCTTCCCACTTGAAACCTGATCGCCTCATAATAATTCAAACCATATAAGTAATTATGAGCGATTACCTTCGTATATATTACCAGGCTTCGCCATATTCCGAGCTCCTTCCATACCGATGCCAAATCGGACCAGCTTTGCACGGTTCTCTGGCCTCTCGAACCAGGCAAACCCCGGCAAATCAGTACCAAAGGCTCGGTTGAAGGGAGTGCAGTTAGGCTCCCCAGATTTGGCGGTCTCCGGATCTTTCATGACCTCTACTAGGAAGGCAGATGACTTCAGGCTTTCATCCGTCCTGATGACATACCATTAGTCCGGACTGAGAGCAGAGAAGCGGGAAAATTCGAACATATGTTCAAGCAAAGCTGAGACGCTTAGCGTGCCGTCGTGCTTAGCATCGGGGGAAGCCGTTATAGTCTCCAGCGGTTTTCCGGTATCAAGCATGGAAGAAATGCGGTTATGGGTGAACACGTCTGGAGCAAGTTCTGTGAAAATATGAGTAGTGCATAGTAGTCGGAGAAGCCGGGCTACAAATGAAGGAATTAATATAGAAGATGAGACGTTGACATTGCTATGGATACCAACCAAGTTTCGTGGGGTCAGTATTACACAGGGAAGCTATTTTCCCGACATGGAGCCCCTATTGTCATGGACATGGTATCAGTAAAATGTGGCATCAACGACGAATATCGACACACTTGGGGACCAGCAGATCGCAATATTTCTGCTACATTCAATTGTAGAACAGTGCCGAGGCTGGATGACACATGGTACTGCAATAAAACCATCACTAGCAGTCCCGGACCGCCAGACCCTAGCTCACCTGCAGGGCAGTAGCAACCAGAGTCAAGGGAGGAGGTCGTACTGCAACGATTAGTTGCGAGGCCGCTGCCACGATAGTCGTCCCTGCCTGGGAAATCTCTGGATCGATGCGGATGGCCTCGGATGCCATCGTGAAGGGCGCATGCGATGACGGATAAGGTTGCCCGTTACGCTTGCAGACAGTCTCTACAGTCTCGATGGAGTTCTTGATCAGGTCAGAGAGTGCTCTTAGTTCGGATAAAGCATCCATGTCGCTGTAGAGTAGTAGCGTAGTACTAGTAGATGTACAAGCAGGGGACTCATACTTATGCTCTTATCAAGAGGATGTTATAGGCGGAGAATTCCCTACCGTTACCTGTATTCAGGTCTCCCTCTCGAAGATGTGTAAAGAATTTGAGGGTATTGAGCATCTACCGGGGGAAACGCCGTCCAGGTCCGGGAAACACCGGGCCGAAAAGGTCAACCACCGAACAGATCGTAGAGATTCTGACTGGATTCCGATCGCGACAGTCAAATGCATGATCGCTTCATGATATCAGATGCCCCCTGTATACGCCACTTGATTTCAGTCTGATATTGACTGGACTGGTGTTGTTGCTTTCTTTTCGTAGCATAGTGTGTCAGCACGCCGGTGCACTTGATTGATATGCCGGGTTCATCTCCTGATGTCTCGCAGCGGATTGCAACCGGTGAAAGACGATGATTCAGAGCTCACGCACTAACTGCAATCTAAAGTACAGCGAAGATGGCTCTGGCTAGGTCATGACGATTCCCCCTCCCCGGCGACTCCTAATGCTGCGAGCATACTGGGAATTGACGAGACTTCATCGGTTTCCAGGTGGTACTATACTCACGTTCTGGCCTATCAGTGAGTTCAGTAATACTCGTGCTCTTGAAGTCTTACCGAAAACACATAACGTGGGGTCTGACAATGAGTGCATACTCTGCGGGAGTCGGCGCACAAGCATTGGCGACCAGTACAGCAGCCTTCTTCATAGGGAACACCGTCCGACATAGCGCAGCATGCATCTGGAATGATATATGCGATAAAGATTTCGACCGACAAGTCGGTAAGTGCAAGACCTTAAAGAGTACTGCGGCATTCTGCACCTTGCCAGAGCGTTGTAAAGTCCGCCCGATTGCCTCAGGGTCAGTCTCCATCTTCGGAGCCACCGTGCTGTTTATTGCGCTGGAATTGTTCTGTTGTATGAACATGTTGTTTGCTGGTTATCCTGCGTATGTTGAGATATAATCTCAATCCCTACTGCTCAACACATTCGACAAATTCAGTTCAATACTTGGAATCTTCGGCCTGCTTGTCCTTGACCTCCTCTATCCATTCATGAAGAGAGTGACATACTGGCCCCAGGCTTGGCTGGGTCAGTCATTTTCCCGGACACAGCTCAATTTGCTGATGCTACACAGGTATTGCCATGACGTGGGGACTGCCTGTCTCCTGGCTGTCATTGACCGGTAGCCTGGACTGGCTCACTGTACCCATACTGTTTATAGGAGGCATCTGGCAAGTCCTAAAAGTCCTTCTATCCCATCAACCTGTCAGGTACTGACCTCAATGTCAGCTGGACAGTATATTATGACACTATATATGCATGTGCCGACCGTGCAGACGACATCAAAGCTGGCGTGAAATCCACTGCTATACTTTTCGGGAGTCATGTGACTGAGATTTCAACGTGCTTCGCTATTCTGTTCATTACTTCCCTGGTATTGGCAGGATTGGCAAACTCCCAGGGTCTGTTGTTTTTCCTAGTTTCTGTTGGGGGGACGGCCGGAAATCTATTCTGGCAATCTCGCCAGATCAACGTCAATGACAAGGCTGTCTGGCGCGACATTCTGCGAGTAAGCAAATCCTTTTGTGTGCAACTTGCATTTGACAGTAATATTTCGTGTCTCAGGCCAATGGTCACTTGGGCTTTATAATATGGATAGGCATGCTGGCGGACTATGCTGTCCAGAGGGCCTCTCGTTAGTTTGCACATGGTCATCTAACATTGTCCCTCTCTCTGCATAATTATGGGGGCAGCCCCTCTATAACCCAGGTTGATGCATGGGGCATAATGATTAGTGTCTATCCGTACAGTGGCTGTTCACGTCCTGCTTCTGAATGTCTCCTGCATAAAATGAAATTCATTTATAGCTCTATTCCCGCTTGACAGGTCACTGATATTGTCTAGGGTTGAGGCTCAGTGAACAATAGGGGGTGGAGCGCCAGAGGTCCTCAGTCAGCCCGGAACATGTACAGGAGTTGAACAGGAGTTGGACAGCAACTCTATACTCAATATCATGATCAGGACCAGACCACATCGGGGTTCTGTGTTGTAGTGAGGCATGAGCGTATTCCCGCTGCCGTAGGTAGTGGGTCTTAGACCCCCCGGCCGTTCGCAGGTTTCCTGCGGTCGTTTCAAGATCTGAGGGAGCATGTGTTGCCACATGGCTGCTACTTTTTATGGTGAATGGCACCTTCGGCATTTTACTTGAACCAATAGGGACTTCTCCCTGAATTGATATTACAGTCGTTTGCATAAGAAACTGAACATCACGTTTCCGTGCGCGTTGTTTGTCCGCGCCAAATATGCCCTTTTCGGGTAACTTCAGATGGCCTCTCGTGGCTAGGTAAGGACTTGTAGATGTCCAGAGGGGCATCAAAGGGCTTCGTATATTGCATGCAATGTATAATATATAGCTGTACTTAGTATAATCAGTCATTCTAGTATGTCTACAGTGGTTCGAGGAACACTCTGCCCTCCGGTAAGCCCTTCGCCACGCATTTGCTGATACCCGAAAAGGGCATATTTTGCGCGGACAAACTACGCGCACGGAAACGTGATGTTCAGTTTCTTATGCAAATGACTGTAATAGTGACAGGGTCTTCGTTGGACCCCGATAATAAGAGCATGTGAGCATTTTCGTTTTACAACCAAGGTGGCGGAAACACTCAGTCACTGTGCCATTGCCGTCTCAAGGGGAAAGCAAGCCTGGGCTGGGACTGCATAGAACCTAAAGCCACAGAAACTCATAGGCAAATTGGCAATCACATTACTAAGACCAATTACAGGACTTCAGAGAGAATATGAACGCGGTCAGGAGATACTCGTCATGAATAGAGTACTCTACTTACCACCATCCTGGGCATTTGGAAGACAAAATACCTGGACATGAGCAGAGCACAGATCCTTAGGTTGCTCTTATTTCTGTGTCTACGGTAGTGAGCTCTGCCGTGCTCACGCGGCCTTACAGCCTTATACAGAGAACTGAGACTTGTACGAATGCAGAAGTGGGCATGCACGTGGCCCTTTCTCGAGACAATAACCATTTCCACTTGCCTCTAGAGCCTCGAAAGAGCCTCGATGAAAGCTTTTGGGCTACCCAACTCTCCCAAATAATCTACACTACCTTTCCACCCACTACTGTATCCTACAGCTGCCTTTCCGGCCAACACTTCAAAGAAAATGTCTGACAGAATCACCTCCGACCCCTCTCTGCAAATTTGCCCCGAGTTCACTAGTGATGACTCCTGGATCACGATACATCAAAAGCTGCTTGGGCGGCTCAGCTACAAGAAGATCGCTCTCAAAACGGCAGAGGAGATGGCACTGGTCTCCCACTCAACCCAGCTGGTAATGGAGTCAACACTGAGGGCAACGCTGGCAGTGGTTTGCGCAAGAAGAGTTCACTCGCACCTTCAATCCCAACACTGCAGTGCTGGACTTCCTTTGTTCCCGTCCCTCCGCCTTTGCTTTGCACAAACTGGATGCATTTGAATATGTCGAGCTCTGGCACTTCACTATGGAAGGCTGTCTTGATGCCATGTCTTCCTCCCGCTCTGCTGCAAACGACGCATTCAGCATTGCCTCTGACGACATTGTCCTCATTTTGTGCCCTATTGCCACTCATAAACCCTCCAAGTTGGCAATCCAAGACGATAAGCTCACCCTGGTGCCAGATGGAGATAGCATCAGGAAAACCCTCCATAGCTAATTAGATATAAATTATGCATGATCAGACAAAATGTAGCTTAGCCCGATAACTGGTGATGACTCGGCATAATTTTGCAAAATTATGCATGTCAGAAAAATCAGAAAAGCCTGATATTGCTATACAATGCCAGATAATGCACTGATAATTATATAAGTCAATCAGGTTCGAGGAGAGTTATCAGGTTCAGAAATGATCGAAAAGCGCGTATAAGCCTCCGTCAGGCTGATCAGGCCTGATGGGGGTTACAAGCCATTATACGCCCAGATAAAGCCATGGGTCTCAGAAATAAGAAAAGGAGGAGCCACTCATGCCACCTGATGGTCATCGACACCACTATCTGAGACATCACTAATACAGGTACTTGGACTTTGATTAGAACGAGCGGCGTTGAGTTGAACGATGATATATGTAGACTAATGATATAACTACTACACTACGTGACAATGCCCCTCCTTTGGGAGGGGTTCTGGCACCCTTTAATTGCGTCGCACTTTTCGTCACACCGGCAAAATCCGGTGTGCTATGTTTGGCTCTAGTGGTGCCACTATTGAACAAGGACTTGGCCATGGTCGAGCATGCATCTCAATGTTCACACTCAAGTCCCTCTCAACTATGTAATTAGTGTTGGTTTGTGGATGCCACAAGGTACAGGTGAAGGCCTATTATGAGGTAAAACTTAGGTGTTGGCTTGAGAAGGATTTGAGTCTATGTGCACTCCATCTAACATGTGTATTCAATCATGCTAGTTTTCTGTGTCTCCATGCCGTACATAAATCTGTGATGGACAATTCACAAATAAGTAGAATCAAGAATTTCCATGTTATTCCATGGCTTATGATCATGAGGCCCAACAGACTGTAAGGTGAAAATATGATGTGAGATGGATGCCAGATGTCCATGCAACAGATACACACCATTAGGTATTCTTGGAGAGGGGACAAGTATCTCTCGGACTACAACAGCACAGGACATTCTACCTGGCCCTAGATGGAGCTTGACTGAAAGAGAACCGGGGAAAACTTGGGTCCCCTATATATATTACTAACAATATCCCTAGCATTATCTTACATTAGTAGCAATACTGTCCTTATGATGATTTGTCGGCCTCGTGTAGCAGCCACAACATCTTGACCTTAGTGCAAGTTCTCAAGGTCATTTTCCTGAACAAAGGAGGGGTAAGTTGCCGGCGCCAGACGGCGCTTCACGAGTAGCTGTGTGGGTCTCAAATTGGCATATATACATCATGCATAGTGCCTTACCAGGCGACTCATAATGACTGCAGCTGGACTCAGATACCGTCGCTCACGCTCACGTCCTCTGACGTATGGCTCCTGTAGAGTTTGCCTTAACTTTAGAATTAGGCTATAATGCTACAGTAGTCAACATGCCACCTTTAAGACACTCAATCCATGTAAAGGCTACAACTGTATTTCAAGATGTTTCCAACATACAGGATCTACTACAGATATTACAGCACCACCAGCAGCCCCTACCTAATCTAAACCTGACAACATCTGATAAGGGCTTATCAGCCTTGAAACATGACATTATAATGCCCGATCAATCCATCAGGTTCTGTCAGGGCTTATCAGTCTTTTCCAGATTTTCCATATTGTCTGTGATTAGCTATAGTTTGAGCGAGAGTGTGTTGTGGTATAGCGGGTGTTTTCACGGTCCTGGTTGCTTGCAGGGGTCATGTGTTCGAGTCCATATGTAGCTTTATTTTCGAACCTGCACCCCCTGTAGTCAATCCAAGCACCTGTGGGATGTCATTATATTGATCTGTCCAATTTTAGCACATAGTCAAAGAAGGGCCTATGTTGATAAACCAACGTACATGAATGCAGGGTAGTTTAGACAAATGTAGCGAAAGTGTGCCGGTCTAGGAATGGGCTTACAAAGAATGCTGCCACCAAATCTAAGATGGTGCTGCTTGTTCAGTCCCGAGGGACAACAGGACCAAACTTAGGCAAGAGATGTACACTACGTTCAATCAGAGAAACTGGTATAATACTTGCCAAGTGTTCCCCTTTGTGAATTGAGTGGACAACCTTGTACATACCCAGGTTATGGTCTGGTTCTGCAGTGAAAGCCGAGAACCATTCGATGCCAGGTGCTCCCGTGATAAGCCTCAGGATTGTCTGACCCCCGTAGACGCGGACTCAGCACATCGTACAAGCCCTCTGGAGCTTAATTGACACAGCGCTCACATGCCTCTAGGCTTCTATGGGCTCTAAAGACTTGCTCTATTTTAGCTCTGGACTTCCTAGCATCCTCGAGGCATACACAGACCCATTCCACGATTTATCTCTGCGAACAATTAGCGTTACGATCTCAGCGACCCACGAAGTTCAAAAGTGTCGAACTTAGCGAATTATAACTGATCCTAGCTTTGCCAATAGGCCTGACTCGTCGAGTGATTTATCTCCGCTGTCGATTTAATTAGCTCCGGTGAGTCCTACATAGCGACATAAAATTAGCCAAGTCTCTCTAGCAATTTTGACCACCGCGGGTGTGATCCTATGACAGGCTTCATTGCTTGCGACTTTGATTGCGTCTTTTCGGAGATAAATACTCCGGAGCATCAACTAGCATTTGTTTCAGGCATCAAAGAATTTGTTTTATTTTTCTAGGTCTTCCTACGGACTACCCTATGTCATCTTACTCCTCCTTCCCCCTTGAACTATTAAAATACCCCTCAGTTGTCTCGGACTGCCTCCACCCATACCGCTGGTGTTAGGTTTATTTCTTTTGGTCCTTGGTGATGGTTGTGTGTCTGTGCATATCACCGGCAGTGGTCGCTTGAATAAGGTCACGATGGTGTGAGGTGGTAAAAGCAAAGACTATGTGCACTTGCCTCGAAAACCTGTTGTAGAGTTGCAACGTCAAATGGACAGCATAGGCACCTCTTGCTTTAGTATTATTACATTATTCACCCAATACTACCGTGTACCCTATTACATTAAACAGGCTACATGTTACGATTTTCCCATGCTTATCTCATTCTATTTCCATTCCGAGCATTGCTATTGGACAGCACCTTTCTCTGAGTAGAACCTCCCATGGACGCTATCTCTTTTCACACCTTATCGCTCCTGACTCACCTTCCACCAATGAGTGCCCTTGTATTTCTCATTTCTCTGAGTTATGTTCTCACAGGATAGCTTGTGTGTCCTTTCTTATTGTTCTCTTCTTTGAGTATTAACCCCTATACCAGTTACTATATATACTGTAGGAAAACCCATGTATTCCCTAGTTCAACCTCCTGTTGAATACAGTGATTACCTGGACTCTTGACCTGACCATTGGCATTGGCCCGGCCAGACCTACCTTTCAGTATGCTTACTGAGGTAGTGACGACATAACTGTTGGCACGTGGCCCAGTTATCTCAAGACAACTAGTTAGGACATCACTTCCTAACACTACATGTGCGGTGTTTATGCATTATTCTCCCCAATACCTTATAGAGCTACCAGCAGCCCAGCTGGGCTTGAATACAACAGCCCCGGCATCTCTGGCATGGAGATCCAAATTGGGATTTGATCTGAGCTGTTGCCAATAATAGGTGGGTGGCCATACCTGGCCCTATAGGGCCCAGAAAAATACGGAGAAATGCGGAAACATCATACTATATTTGTGGGGCCAGGCCCAATGGTGCCGGACCTATACATAGTGTGGGAATGTGTCTAGAGCACCACACAACAGCTACTAGCAGCTGATATAAAATCAGGAAAAATGCGCAAAACTCTGGGAAAAATCATGGAACCTGCTGTGGATGACAGCACACATGTGGCATCACTAAATTACATCAGCACATGCCAAATATGGCAGCAATTGATATGGGATACCTCCAGGATCTACATTTCAGCCTCTTTCCATATCTGGGGTTTATTTGTCCTTGATATGCCCCACTAGGTTCTGTTCGTGGAAGCAGCTCTGCCTTTGCCTCTACTGTCCGTATAGCAGGTCCATACCCATCACTATCCATCGCCCTCTATCCCCACTACAAGCTATCACCCTTCGTTACTTGTTTCGTACGGTCCGTTCGTTACTCGACTCATCCATGGTTCGTCAACCATGGACCATAGTTGCCAGCCCCTCCTGCCTTTACCAGGTGTTGGACCACACTCCCTATACTCAACAGACTATACACCTTCGATATCTAGCCTTTTGGACTGCTCCATCAAACATAGGAGCTTACCCACTCCCCATACTACCCACCAGCCACACAACTACTCCTCCATTCAAACACTTTTGACAAGATTCCAATCAAATGTTCAGCAGATCGCAGGCTGAGTTTCAGGTGTATATACTGTCCCTGCTGGATTATCACTCTCTCATGTTGTCTATCTGATGCTGAGCAGTTTCATTTATATACCGGATAGTGGACACGCAGCACCTCTTCCCATACTTATCTCCAACTTATTGAACCTGACTCGACTAATTTGGCACCTGCACAACCAAGTGAACTATTGCCTCTCTCACTTTCACTTCTACCCATTCACCCATGGACCGTGAGTTCCGGGTGGCAATAGTGTATGTTCAAGGTGCTATAGTGCTGTGTCCCGAATTGCTAATTAGTGGTACTTTGTTCCCGCTCCTAAGAGGTGGTGGCATAGCTGGTCTCGTACTAGCAGTTGCTCTCTCAAAGACTCCCAATATTGAAGTTAATGTCTATGAAGCCGCTGCCCAGATATCCCCAGCTGGTGCTGGCATCAGAATGTTCCCCCACATTTGGAAGATAATGCGGGCATTAGGTCTTGACGTCGACCTTGCTGCGCTGTCTAACGTGGGTAGCAGCTTCACGGATATACATAGTGATGACAATGGTGTGGTCCCGTCTTTATCATGTTTCCCTGAGGTACCTTGTCATTCATAATTTAGTGCAGACTTCCTGTTATTTAGGCTTCGCAAATCAAACCAGCCTGAAGGAATCGACTTTTATAATGTCTACAGTCGGGGTACCTAACTTAATAATACAGTACCTGCCCGTATACTCATTGGGGACCGGGATGATTCTCCATCGAGCGGATTTCCAGAAAGTTATCCTGGAAAACATTTCCCGCTCATGTCCTATCCATTTCTCAAAGCGACTCGTTGCGCTCACCGAAGCTGTGGATATAGATGAACCTGTTGTGCTGCACTTTGAGGATGGATCGACAACCAAGTGTGATATTGCGATCGGCGCGGATGGTATAAAATCTGCTGTTAGAGCATCGGTGTTCGGGACCGCCATTCGCACCGCAGAAACCATACATGATTCTGTCAAGGTGTCTCATCTCAGGGAACAGACACCGCCTATGTGGACTGGCACTGTCGCGTATTGGGGACTCATCCATGTCAGTGTGCTTGAGAACATCGCGCCCAACCTCCGTGTAGAGAAGTATATGTTACGCCAGTGATAGTAAGTACAGATCATGTTCATGTCATCACTGTTGAGTCACCTATTTGTTATAGTTCTGCGGGAAGAATAAGGTATTTCACTGCCAATCTTCTTAGCGTTGCATGCAACTTGAAGTGGATTTTCATCTGCATCCAGCATCTCGTGGTGTTCTCCATATCACAGGACACACTGATTAATGTGATCGCATTTGTCTCGCAATGTGCAAGAGAAGGACACGAATTTCAAGAACCGTGGGTGACACTGGTTCATCAAGAGGAATTATTGTCTGCATTGGCAGATTTTGAGAAGGAGGTCCAGGATTTACTGCATGTAAGGAAGCATGTTTCTTCGAGCGCTACTAGTATAACATATTTAAAGTGGTGTTATAGTGCATAGATTGTCCATCCAAGTGGGCTATACATGTCACAAGGCCTCTGGATTCTTACGTCTCCGAGTATCGTAGAGTCGCACTTCTGGGTGAGGCGGTGAGTCACGGCGCATCAGCGCCGTTGGAGGTTTACCTATGAATTTCAGGCCCATGCAATGGCACCCTATCAAGCCAGTGGAGCAGGCCAAGCTATAGAGGTGCGAGGAATCCTCAACTCCTCATCCTATCCGAAGCTCACCTTGACAGGACGCGTACATTCTTTCCTCTCTGCTCACGGTGATAAGCCTCAGGATCGTCTGACCCCCGAAAATGCGGACTCAGCACATCGTACAAGCCCTCCGGAGCTTATTCGACACAGTGCTCACACGCCTCTAGGCTTCTATGGGCTCTAAAAGACTTTTTCTATTTAGCTCCGGACTTCCCAACATCCTCGAGGCGTACTCGGACCCATTCCGCGATTTATCTCCGCGCACCGAAGCTCCGGAGTGACTTAACCAATGCGACTTCTAGCTGCATTAGCTCCGGGGCCCGCGGGCGCCTCTATCGAGGGGCGTCGTCCTCATGCCCAACCTCCAACACTCACTCCCTCTCGTTTCCATCAAACTACCAAAGGTGCGGACGCATACGAGTCACCATGAGGCCAGCATCAGTCAGCAAGCGGCCGGAGGTAATTAGCACTTGACCGGCGCGTCACACGGAGTGATGGGACCGCTTGGATCAGGTGGCAGAGCATCAAGGCGACCTCTAGGGGTTGGGACGAGCAAGTAGGAGTGCAAGGGAGTCGTGTGGTGCATGGTATAGCGGCGGCAAGTGCTGAGCAATCCTGTGGGTAGCGGCGGTTATTTGTTATTTATCTCCGGACGGTCGCAAAGCCATTCCTGTAGTATAAATTGTACAAAGTAGCGTACAGAAAAACAAGTTTCGACTTCACCATCTCAGAGAATTAGTGTTACGATCTCAGCGACCCGAGAAGTTCGAAAGCATCGAACCTAGCGAATTATAACCGATCCTAGCTTTGCCAATAGGCCTGACTCGTCGAGTGAATTATCTCCGCCATCGATTCAATTAGCTCCGGTGAGTCTCACATAGCGAAATAAAATTAAGCAAGTTTCTCTAGCAATTTCTACTCCCGTGGGCCCGAACCTACACTCGATTTCGTGGTTTGCGACTTTGTCTGCGACTTTCCGGAGATAAATACTCCGGAGCGTCCCTTAGTGTTTGTTTCAGGCGTCAAGGTTTTGTTTTATTTTTCTAGGTCTTCCTACGGACTACCCTACGGCGTCTTACTCCTCCTTTCCCCCTCGAACTATTAAATACCCTTCAGTTGTCTCGGACCGCCTTCACCCATATCACGGGGTTTAGGTTTATTTCTTTTGGTCCTTGGTGATTGTTATGTGTCAGTGCATATCAACGGATCGCGAGTGCACACGAGAGACGCTGGGAGAGGCATTACAGATTTATGACTGAGTCTGTAGACCATTCGCTCACAGTGTTTGGAACAGTTCCAGACAGTGTGGTCTCATGTATGAGCTCAATTGGCCAGGATTCTCAGACAGCGACGTCACACAAGGAGGTGGTAATGAGGATATGTGCATTGACATTACTACCCTACGACGGTTAGGGGAGGCCATAGCAGAGGTACAGCGTTGGACCTGCCTTACCACAATCGATGAGGATAGGATGCGAGCCATAGCGATGCTTGAGAGGGATGCTAAAAAGAAGCAATCTGGCGGGATGTAGCCTACCCTTGCACTAGAGTAGTGTTCTATGTTCAACTCGAATGAAATCTCTTCTGAGTCCGAGACTCAAATTATCTTTTGATATGCGCTTAGCTGTCCATCTGGAGGGAGGAATGCTCAGTGATTGTTACACGGTATCCAGTGCCTCACTGACTTGTCAGTAGAGGGCCATTGCTATGCATGGCAGGACACGAGTCCTGAGTTGTGTCTGATAAGTGTTAGCATTGGGTGTATAAATGTTCCAATTGATGTATACAGTACTCTTTCTTATGCACATATTGAAATCCCTTAGATCTGTATCTGC
>NW_006920411.1:913136-914108 GCF_000344685.1 Gloeophyllum trabeum ATCC 11539 | reverse complement strand
ACTTTGTCTGCGACTTTCCGGAGATAAATACTCCGGAGCGTCCCTTAGTGTTTGTTTCAGGCGTCAAGGTTTTGTTTTATTTTTCTAGGTCTTCCTACGGACTACCCTACGGCGTCTTACTCCTCCTTTCCCCCTCGAACTATTAAATACCCTTCAGTTGTCTCGGACCGCCTTCACCCATATCACGGGGTTTAGGTTTATTTCTTTTGGTCCTTGGTGATTGTTATGTGTCAGTGCATATCAACGGATCGCGAGTGCACACGAGAGACGCTGGGAGAGGCATTACAGATTTATGACTGAGTCTGTAGACCATTCGCTCACAGTGTTTGGAACAGTTCCAGACAGTGTGGTCTCATGTATGAGCTCAATTGGCCAGGATTCTCAGACAGCGACGTCACACAAGGAGGTGGTAATGAGGATATGTGCATTGACATTACTACCCTACGACGGTTAGGGGAGGCCATAGCAGAGGTACAGCGTTGGACCTGCCTTACCACAATCGATGAGGATAGGATGCGAGCCATAGCGATGCTTGAGAGGGATGCTAAAAAGAAGCAATCTGGCGGGATGTAGCCTACCCTTGCACTAGAGTAGTGTTCTATGTTCAACTCGAATGAAATCTCTTCTGAGTCCGAGACTCAAATTATCTTTTGATATGCGCTTAGCTGTCCATCTGGAGGGAGGAATGCTCAGTGATTGTTACACGGTATCCAGTGCCTCACTGACTTGTCAGTAGAGGGCCATTGCTATGCATGGCAGGACACGAGTCCTGAGTTGTGTCTGATAAGTGTTAGCATTGGGTGTATAAATGTTCCAATTGATGTATACAGTACTCTTTCTTATGCACATATTGAAATCCCTTAGATCTGTATCTGCAATGTCCCCTTCATTCATACTTTCAAGTTGTCCTCCTGTGGCTCTGCCATCATTGTACCATAAAAGTCCCTGCCTCTGACAGATTGAAAGTTGGTC
>NW_006920411.1:869889-913116 GCF_000344685.1 Gloeophyllum trabeum ATCC 11539 | reverse complement strand
TTATTTTTCTAGGTCTTCCTACGGACTACCCTACGGCGTCTTACTCCTCCTTTCCCCCTCGAACTATTAAATACCCTTCAGTTGTCTCGGACCACCTTCACCCATATCACGGGGTTTAGGTTTATTTCTTTTGGTCCTTGGTGATTGTTATGTGTCAGTGCATATCAACGGATCGCGAGTGCACACGAGAGACGCTGGGAGAGGCATTACAGATTTATGACTGAGTCTGTAGACCATTCGCTCACAGTGTTTGGAACAGTTCCAGACAGTGTGGTCTCATGTATGAGCTCAATTGGCCAGGATTCTCAGACAGCGACGTCACACAAGGAGGTGGTAATGAGGATATGTGCATTGACATTACTACCCTACGACGGTTAGGGGAGGCCATAGCAGAGGTACAGCGTTGGACCTGCCTTACCACAATCGATGAGGATAGGATGCGAGCCATAGCGATGCTTGAGAGGGATGCTAAAAAGAAGCAATCTGGCGGGATGTAGCCTACCCTTGCACTAGAGTAGTGTTCTATGTTCAACTCGAATGAAATCTCTTCTGAGTCCGAGACTCAAATTATCTTTTGATATGCGCTTAGCTGTCCATCTGGAGGGAGGAATGCTCAGTGATTGTTACACGGTATCCAGTGCCTCACTGACTTGTCAGTAGAGGGCCATTGCTATGCATGGCAGGACACGAGTCCTGAGTTGTGTCTGATAAGTGTTAGCATTGGGTGTATAAATGTTCCAATTGATGTATACAGTACTCTTTCTTATGCACATATTGAAATCCCTTAGATCTGTATCTGCAATGTCCCCTTCATTCATACTTTCAAGTTGTCCTCCTGTGGCTCTGCCATCATTGTACCATAAAAGTCCCTGCCTCTGACAGATTGAAAGTTGGTCTGTATTGGTGGCTACAAAAAGACTACAAAATTGTATTTGTACCCAGCCCAAGGGACAGTAGCAGCTTCACTACTAGACACAAATAACATAGATCAAAGTGTTCCTCTGCTGCCAATCAAAGATTGGCAGCTCTGTGACACAGGTCTTTTGTCCCCAGTGGAAGAGATAGTCAATAATACCTGCAGACTCCAGGTAACATCCTACCAGAACCAGAGTGCTCATCCACTGCCAATCTTCGATTGCATTCATTTTCCCAAACCAAGCTGAAGGACAGTCATCAGAAAGGGTACTCAAACAGTACTCCAAGCAGCTGGGAGCAGAAATGAAATATATATTACACATGTACTAGCTTCAACTTCTCAAGGGGGCATATAGATACCACTGAGTGGAAGATATCAGGGTTCCAGAGGCAGCAGAGATTGAGAAACACAGGCCCAAGACGCCTGTGACTGAAGAAATTGTATCATAGTCCCTGCCACCCACACATAGACTCAGATTATGCGTGTGAAAAACAATCCATCAAACTATTCAGCAGTCAGCCTATTATTTCAGAACACAAGTGCAACATTCAAGAACCTCTTATAGCCAACATAAGATCAATGTGTATGTACCAGTAATGATTGGATTAAAAGGAAGCACAGCCCACCAAGTTGACATGCTTCAACTGCTGCAAGTACTATACTATACTAGACTAATGAGTGAGTGGGCAACTATGACATCTCTCAATTACAGAAATGCGCTTTCTGCAGTCAAGCTATGTCATAGTAAGCAGGAGCCAATGAGAAGCCAGAGATCCCAATCGGCGCGGCACCTCAGCCACCGACTACAAACAGCCACAGAAGTCAATTCCCACGGTAACAACATGCCACGCACGACCAAGAGCATGCAGTCAAGGAAGGAGACATGATTAAATGCTCAAAATATTTCAGTAGACAGATAACCCAAAAAAACCTCTTCGTAGAAGAAACTACGGAAATACATGAACAACTCAAGACAAAAACACAGTGTGATTACAAAAAGACACTACAAATCCGATTTTGTAGTCTTTTCTAGTCTCCAATACAAGCGGAAATTGAATGGTGTATTCAAGACTACTGCACAAAAGTTGCATGCATTCTCGGCAACACTGATTCCCACGGGTACAATGTTTGGCACACACCCAATTTTGCAGGTAAGGACTCATCTTTTGTAAACTCAGGACTTGTAATCACAGCCAATCACAATCGATCAATCATAATCCCTACTGCACAGACATATAGCGTGTGAAAATCAACCACCGAAATACAAAATTCACATGGTAACAAATAATCTAATCATCGAAATAACAAGCAACCACGATACTTGCTGAAACAAAACAGTACAACACACCCAAAAAAAGAAAAACAAAACAAAACAACTACACATAAACATGCATCCAACACAAAGCACCGAACAATAAGTCTAACATAGCAAAGCACAAAGGTAACACCCGACGCCCAACAATGACATAGCGCGACCGCTATTCTGAATACACGCACTCAAGTTGCGTCATAAGTAGACAGCAGCCAATCACAGCCATCGAATCCCAACCGGTATGCCTCAGCCACCGACTACAAACCGCCACAAAAGTCAATTCCCACGGTAAGAACATGCCACAGACGACAACGAGCATGCAGTAAAAGACGGAGGTACGATAAAATGTTCAAAATATTCCAGTGGATGGACTACCCAAAAACACCTCTTCGCAGAAGAAACCACGGAAATACACGGAAAACCCAGGACGAAAACACAGTATTATTGAAAACAGAGACTACAAATCCGATTTTGTGATCTTTTTGTAGTCTCCAATACAAGCGGACTTTAAAACGAACATTAAACAGTGTAGTCAAGACTACCACCAAAAAGTCGCACACATTCTCGGCATTGCAATTCCCACGGGGTACAACGTTCGGCACGCACCCAATTTTGCGGGTAAGGACTCATCCTTCGTAAACTCAGGACTCGTAATCCTGATGCATTTGAACAAGGCCCTTACCACGGTAAAGTCAGGCAAATCCAACCTACCACTATGATTAGCACCACGACAGGGCTGAACAAAGGCGGAAATCAAGGCCCCAAGGCCAGCTCGAGATGAGGGTAAGCCTCGCCGAGTGTCATACACTGCACTGGTAGCCCGTGCGTGACAATAAACCACTGAACATGACAACTCCAGCAACAGGTTTATGATTCGTCCAGACGCGTATCGCGGATTATATCCTTCCAGTCGTCCAGCATCTCCTGCATCACTTCACTTTTATTCCTAATTGCCTGCTCCGCTTCCATACCCAGTGGTAGAATTGTCGGCCACCGCTTCCCCCTGGCGCGTCCTTGGCCTTGCACGACGTCGACAACCACATCCATAGCCTTTACAGGATCGCCAGGCTGATGGCCATCGGCTTTCGTGTACAATCCCTCAGCGTGCTCCCGAAGAGCATCGTAGTCCGCGATTTTGTTGCCTTCGTAGAAAGGGCGAGAAAATATGTTTTTCGTTCGGAAAGCTCCTGGCTCGACGACTAACACTCGGATATTGAACTCTTTGAGCTCCACGGATAATGTCTCCCCAAGGACTGCAACCCGGTAGGAGATCGGTCTCGTTACTTGTTAATAACGCGGCCTTGGTACAGCGGCTTACCTCGGACTGCAGCCTTCGAAGCGGAGTAGAAGCCTTCGACCTATCAGAATAGAAGAATTGAGTGACGCTACAGAGAACGCACCTGAGCTCTGGTTCAGAAGAGATATTCCTACATCAATACACCTAACCTATCCCGGATGACATAGCCACGCACTGGAATATCCGCCTTCCAGCTGGAACGGCTGCCTAGCAGCACAACAGTACCCGATCTCCTCTCGCGCATATAGGGCAGCACCGCCGAAGTGACGTCCAGAACACCGAACACGTTGGTCTCGAACTGTTCACGACATTGCTGGGACCTAAAACAGATGGCGGGGCGTATTTACTTAGCCGCTGACTCGAGGGTGCGAGTAGAATCACTGGTACTTGCCCGCCTTCTTCCAAGAGCGATCTCACGGCGATCCCTGCGTTATTGACCACAACATCTATGCGTCCGAACTGCTGGACAGCCTCGGCGACTTTCTCCTTCATCTTCTCGAAGCCATCGGTGACGTCTAGCTGCATCAGCCGGATGTTCTCAGACTTGGGAAAGTCTTGTATCGTATGCAGAAAACGAGCAGTCGCGATGACCTTATCTCCCCGTGCCAGGACCGACCTTACGAGGCAGTTTCCCATTCCACTGGATGTACCTGTGGGTGCAGGAGTGAGATGGAACACGGAAATCAGAAGGCCAAATCAAACCTGTGATGAACCAGACCAAGGTGGAGGAAGACTCCGTTGTGACAGACATAGTTAATGCGCGAGGTCTGCTGAGAATTCGAAGAGACAGGACAGGCTATAATGCGGCAGGGCAGGCACTCGAAGGTGCTTTGTGGGTGGAGTCACTTCGGTGTTGGCGTGCATAACGGCCGTAGGGTGCGATATTACCCGCTCGGCGATAACTTTCTGTCCGGAGGTAACCCGGCCTCCCTCGATGATGCTGGATCCTGCATCCGAAAGCCGGGTATTGATGACAGCGACAGAGTCGCTCGAGCATCAGAAAGGCGGCGTATCGGGCACCTCAGTGTGGCACCCTAGTGGGCGTCCGTGGTGAACAGAAATAATATCCTCAACGGTGATCCTCAAACACCACGGAATTCCGGGGATATCCCTTGTGTACGAACATCGATATCGAAACTAGGAAATCGCATATCAGATTTTCCGGACGAACCTTCGCATGACTGACAACGTTGGACCTACTCACTCGCAACGTGATACCGGGGGACTCCGAGTGTAGGTCCCCCTCTACGTACCGCCGCAGCTCAGGATACAAGCTCTGATCATGATATCCCTTCTGCCCGAGTCAGTCGTTAGCTTCTCTGTCACGATGCCAGACTCCGAAATGGCGTCTACTGCTCAGCTGTGAAAGTCAAGGTTAGGTTCGGTCGCCTCGACGGACTGTGGGATCTTGGCTCGATAAATAGACCCGTAGGGCTGCGCTGCCCTCGATCGTGACATTCTGTCACACACCGTATTCACTGTTCAGCGCCAGAGATTATATTGAGCAAGGAGTAAGGTTGAGTAGTGCGTGTCTAGAGGAACGATGCATGGCAGACAAATGAGTACACATGAAAATGATATGATACACAATTCCCTTCAGTAAGGGGAAATCCTCCACCTCAAGTCTCCTTCCAAGGATAGTCGAATTTGGGCTGGTCCTTCCTCCTCCACAGCTTCTTCCTGCAAACAACCCCATCAGTCCTAGTTCCCCTAACATCCAAGACCAAAAACTCACTTCTTCTTCGTAGGCACATGCTCCGCAAACACCTCCACGCAATACTTCGCCTTAAACTCCCTAATAAACCGCGGGTCCCACAGCTCGCTGGCCACGCCCAGATCCTTACAACAGCGCATCAGCGCGTTGCTCTTCGCCGCTTCCGTAGCGGTCGGCACGCCGCCGACCGCGTCGAAGTACTCCTGCTCGCCGCGCGCGACAGCCACGAGACGGCCGAGGCACACCAGCGCGTACTCGCGCGAGACGATCTTGGGCGAGACGTGCGTCTCGGAGCGCGGGGCGAGGCCCCACCCGCCCGGGCCGAAGGCGCGGTTGAGGATGCGGCGGTACTTGATTTCGGGGAGGTAGAGCAGGCCGTCTGTGAGGCAAGGGAGGGGTTAGCATATTGGAGGAGGAGGTGAGGGACGGAGGACGCACCGGGTTTGATTTCGATGTCGAGGGGATCGATGGGTGCCATGAGAATGTCGGCGGCTTCCTTTGGGAAAGGCTGCACGGAGAGGCCATGGTAGCTGCGCGACCAGTCGGTCGTGCTTGCGTCTCCACCGCCGATGTCCAAACCAAAGGGTGTCGTGGGAGGTTCCGCTACCATGATATATTACATTGTCATTGGCATCGCTCTTGAGATGCAAAAC
This sequence comes from Gloeophyllum trabeum ATCC 11539, assembly GCF_000344685.1. NCBI lineage: Eukaryota > Fungi > Basidiomycota > Agaricomycetes > Gloeophyllales > Gloeophyllaceae > Gloeophyllum > Gloeophyllum trabeum. Next base: position 907,224 of record NW_006920411.1, on the reverse strand, counting down.
ATGGAGGCCCACCTCCCCCAGGCGCGTTGTTCGCACTGGCAGTCGCGCTCGTGCTCCCATTCAATATCGACGAGGACGGAACGCTCTCGGGCGGCAGAGTGCTAGCAAGCGCCTCCGCCTCAATGTCAATATTCGCGTCCTTTTCTGAGGTCGGGAGAGTGTCAACAATGCTGGGGTTCCCCCGCCCAGGCTGGGACGTGCTAGCGTTGACGCGGGGTGTTTTGGGCGTCGGCGTCGGTGCGGGTTTCGGTGTCCGACGGTAGGCGTAAGACGAGGAAGCAGTGGTGACTGTCCTCCGAGACACAGAGGACACTGAGGAACGGAGGGGCCGCAGGGCAAGCATGGCGGCAGAAAGAGAGTGGGGACTGGGAGGAGACGCGGTAAATCGACGGGCCACGTGCGAGCGACGCGACTTGTCTTGTTGCTGCTTGAAGCTGCCCTCTTCGTCTCCCTACGTGAGTATGCAATTCATGTCGCTGTTTCGATATTCCTGAAGACCTGACAGGAAAAGTGCCTGCGGACAAGCTATCGTATCTTTTGCAATTGATAGTGATTGATTAGTCTGATGTACTAGCCAAAGCCACGGAAAGCAGGACATTGACTGTACAAAGCCCGACTGTTGCTCCGCGTGCGTGACTCTCCTTCTTACCCAAGTCTCCTTCTTACTTATTCGTCTCAATGTTCCAGTGTTGTGCTCCACGATGAGCTCCCACACGCGCCCGCCGTCCAGCGCGTCTACCTCCCACCCAAGCCCCATCCCACGCCCCCCATCCAGTGCCTCCTCCATCCGACCGCCCTCCAGCGTCTTCGCACTGCGCCCTGCTTCCTCTGCATCTGCCCACCGACCCGTGTCTTCCGCCTCGCACCGCCCACCAACCTCCGCCTCCTCCCGCCGGCCGCTCTCAAGCCTCTCCACGCGCCCGCACTCGCGCTACGGCCAGCGCGCAAAGCAGTCGAAACTCCTCCCCTCCTGCCAGGCGCTTGTCACGCACCTCACCGGGCTGACGTCCGAGAGCGAGGACCCGGCGTTCAAGGCGGACGTCGATTATGTGTTAAAGAGCGTCGACCCCAGCTCGGCGACGAACCGCGCCGGCCCGAGCCTCGATCTGAAGACGGTGGAGGGACATATACGCGGGTACGGTACGGTCCTTGCCTTGTCTGCTCCGGCGTTTCGTTGACATTCACTCTCGTTTGCATGTTCCCCTTATCTGATTAGACATGTAACGAAGGCGCGGATAAATTTGCGTGACGAATGGGCTGACGCACTGGAGCGATCCTATGCGCGGCTCAAGGCGCGTGTAGAGAAGAACGTTGATCTCGACGACGCGATGCGCATGGACCGTCTCCCGGACCATGTCCACTTGCTCGTATGTTTCTTTTCCGTTTCCCCATTTGCTTCCCACCGTTTTCATTAACATCCTCACCCTTACTTTCTCTTGCTTGTGCATATCTGTTAGCTCCTACTCTCCAACCCCCCAGACGCCCCCACCCTCTCCTACGCCTCCGCCCTGCTCGACCGGCTCGACAATCCTCACAAGCCGACCGACGGGCTCACCTGGGCGCAGATCCTCGCCGAGGAGCCGCTCGAGGGCGAGCACTGGGCGCTCAGCGCGGACAGCGAGAGCGATAGCGACCTCAGCCCGTGGGACGACGACCCGGAGCTGCTGCGCGAGCGCGCGTCCGCGTCGAGCGCCGCCTCCGAATACGAGGCGTATGGCGAAGACGACGCCGATGTGGATAAGGGTGAGGATAAGGAAGGTGAGAGGGACGTCGAGCTCGCGATCCCCCAACGGTACGACCACCGCGACAAGATCGAGGAGATCCAGGCGCAACAATACTGGCGCGCGGACTGGAAACCCGACCTCGACCTCGATAAAGAATTTGACATCGGGGACCCGTCGACGCTAGGTTGAATCTCTTCCATGGACGGTATCGTCTGGTGGCTGATATTCAATAGGGCCGACGATGCACCGTGTCCTTGGCGGCGACAGGCCGGCGTACAAGATTGGCGGGCCGAGCAGCGAGGTAGGAAGTGCTGTATCATCTGGTTCTGTAGGTGCTGACGTGGGTGTATGCGGTGTAGAAATATATCTACGAGCACGACGCGGTGCGCGAAGTTCTCATGGCGCTTCAGGGCCGCCAGAACCTCCTTTTCTCATGGACACACCAAGGCGGGAACACTTTTTCGTTCACCGTACGCCCTACCCATCTCCTCCCTTGGCCTTCCCCTTCCACTAACCTTGCGTCCCCAGCCCTCCCAGACCGCTCCGCGCCTAGCGCACTATACGCTCAACGCGCAGCTCTCCCTCCTGCGCTCGTTCGCGAACACCGCGACGACCGTGCACCACCTGCGCAAGTTCGTCGCGTCTGTGTACTCGCGCCCGGGAAGGGTGCGGACGATCGAGGCCTTCGCGGAGGCGGTCGAGCGCGAGCTGTGCAGGTTCGAGGGGTGGTGCGCCGCGCGGGAGGAAGACATCGTCCTGGCGCAGAATGGCTTGGATGCGGGCTCACCCAGGACGGTGGTAAGTCTGCTCAGCCTGGAGAAGCGGCTGCGAGACGAGTTCGGGCGCGCGTACGAGGTCCTCCTGGACGTCTCGCGGCGGGCAATGCGCCGCGCCACCTCGCGCAGCGCGCACGCACACGCCGACGACGACACCGACGAAGTGTGGATCCTGTCCGAGCTGCCGACGCGTGCGCCGCCCGCGCTCGTCGCCGCCTTCCTGCTCGACGCGCTCTTCGCCAGTGCGCAGACGTTCGCGGGGATGGGCGACACGGTCGTTCCGACCGTGCTCCTGCGGGTGTTTGCGCGCGCGGCGGCGCCGGTGTGGGCGATGATGCAAGCGTGGGTGGGCGCGGGGCGCGTGGAAGCGGAGGAGTTCTTCGTGGAGGACAACGAGCTCGTGCTCGCGGACCCCGAGTTTTGGGGGGAGGGGTATACCGTGCGTGGGGAAGGAGATGAGGGGAGGGCGAGTGTGCCGGGGTTCTTGGAGGGGGTGGTGGGGATGGTGGTCAGCGCGGGGAAGAGTGTGGGGTTGTTGAGGGCGCTAGGGCTTGATGTGGACGGTGTGCATGCGCGGGCGGAGTGGAGGAGTTTCTCTGCGGTGCTTGACGGTGAGGTGGGAGAGGGGCATGTGTCTGCCGACGTGCTCTCGCAGGTGGTGTACGATGAGCTGGTGGCGCCGTGCCGCACGGCGCAAACGTCGCTCACGCGAGTGCTCTTCGAGGAGTGCGAGATGATGCGACATTTGGGCGCTGTTGAGAATTTGTACCTCATGATGCGGGGAGATGATATGACGCATTTCGCGAACGTTCTCTTTGGCAAGGTGAGTGCGACTGAAATTCAGCCCTGTTTATACATATATTGATTAAAATCAATGTAAAAGATGGACACCGGACAACAATGGAGCGACTTCCACTTCCTGAACACCTCCTTCAGCGAGATCGTCTCCTCCCATCCAGGCCCTGCGCGATGGATCGACTCGGCCCTCGTACGCCTCTCCTACCGCGGCACACGGACAACCAACCGTACCGTCAGGGCACTCGAGGGTCTACAGGTTGAGTACGCCGTGCCCTTCCCGCTCACGTACGTCCTCGGGCCAAGGGTGCTGAGCGCCTACAATGTGTTGTTTGTATTCTTGCTCCAGTTGCGCCGGGCGAAGGGCGTGCTGGATAGTATCCTGGTCAGAGGATCGGGCGCGGTGGCGGGTGCCGCAGGGGAGTTGAAGGTGTTCTATGCAATGCGGAGCAAGTTGTCTTGGTTCGTCAAGTGAGTGCGCGCTTTATCTCGGCTTTGGAACATCAGGACCCATCGTGTCGGCAGTACGCTCTTGAATTTCGTAGGGACACATGTGAGGAACTTATTGTAAGCTAAGCGAGATTATCTCACTCATTTGATGTAGGTCCTCCATGCTCAAGTAGCGCTCCTACACACTGCAGTCCATAAGGCTGAATCCCTGGACGATGTCATCCGGCTTCACGAAGAGCAGTATGTCTTCTCCGTATTACTAAGTACTTTGTACTAAGAACACTCTAGCCTCGAGAAGATCTGCGGACGCTGCTTCCTGCGGGAAAACGTCAGTAGCCCACCTCTATGCCGACCCTATTACCGCTAATACCTGTTTTCAGACTGCTGCCCTACACCGAGCTGTCACGTCAGTGCTTGACATGAGCCTGTACTTTAGCGACTGTTTCGTCGCCTTCGCAGGCGACACCACACATGACATCTCCCGGGCGTATTTGCTGCTGACCCGGCGCCATCGCAGTCGTCAACAGAGGCGTCTACGGCGAAACGTCATCGGGTTTTCGCAGTCATTAATCAGACCGGAAGATGACTCTGAGTCCGATTCCGACGAAGACGGCGAGATGGCGCCAGAGCCTTCGTTCTCTGTCGCAGCGTCTGTTTCTCTCGCAGAAGAGGGTTTCTTCATTCGCCTCGATAAGATGTCGTCCGACTTGGATGGGTTGGTAAAGTTTATACGCCGAGGTGTCGAGAGTTTGGCGGCTGGAGCTGGGGAGTCGGGTCAGGTATTTGGTGTCCTTGCTTTCTCCTTGGAGGACTGGGATAGGTAGAGAAGCATAGTTGTGATAAGATGTACAGATACAAGGATTATTTGGATACTTATGGACTCATATGATTCTTGCGAACCTCCCGGGCATGTCAGCCGGCTCATCATTTAGCACTGTACCATACCTTGCCCAAAGCCAAAGAAGGTGGGGGAGGGTATTCTTTACCAAGCGATCCTCACTTTTCCAATCTTGATGATAACAGGCAAGTGACCTGTCCACTTGCTTCATTCCAGTACACTCAACCCACCTTTTCTATCCACACGTCGGTTGATACCACCGAGCAGTATCTTTGTGAGCTTCTCAACGGTCAGTTGGCCTGCATACGGGGTAGTGTCCACCATATCCTGCCAATGCAACATAAGCATACTTGCAAAGAGAAACAATGCAGATAAACATACCCTGATACCATGTGTCTTTGAGAGCGAGTCATCCAATTCGTTCAAGAAGGCAGTGGCGGACCGGAAGTTACCAATTTGGACAAATTGTATTCCAACCTGGATTCTATGTAAGTAAGCAGTCTCTAGATAGAAATAATAAAGTAAAGGGGTTTACTTGGCTGAGCGGGAAATGTCGCGCGTCGAGTCGACGCGCAGCATTGACGATTACCTCCTCCGGATCATCAGCTACAAGAAAGTTGATGTAAGGTCCAAGCATAGGATCCTGGTCACGCACTGGGTGCTCCGTCTGTAATGATGATATAGTTTGTCGGCTTGATCCCATCCATTGCCGTTCTGTCTCCGGCATCATAATTGTCTTTGGCCCTTTCAAGTTTATCCAAGTAATCCAAGAGAAGTTCTTCCAGGCGTTCGCCAATGGGAGTGGCGCCCCACGGCATCGCCATGTCAAATAGGCGTTTAACGGAGGCGGCACCCTGTACATTCTACGCATTCAGGCTCTTTTCCAACATACGCCCTAAATCTTGTTGAACTCACTCGGAGGCTCCGTCCTTTCACCGGACTGTTGAGGAAGCAAACGTCGATACCGTCGGTATCATACATTTGCGCAACGTCTGCTAAACTTGCCAATGCATCCTTGGCCTGTGGAGAAGGTATATTTTGAGCGCGTAGAGTATCAGACAGATGACTCGAACGTACCTCCTGCCACAGCCGTCCTGCCATGGAACTCGAGTCGTCTACAATGAATACTGTATTGTATTTTCTCAGTGTCTGCAGTGCATTTTCGACACTGTTCCTTCGTACAAGTGGCCGATCGGGCCCAGCGCCGTTCGTACTAACAGGTGTAGTCAAACCAGTGGGCGAAGTGACATGCACTTCGGCAAGCCTAACGGGTCTGAATGAGGCTTGTCTGCTAGACTGCTCATCCTTTGGCGAATACGGAGGCGGAGGAGGTATTATGTGAGATGTTCGTGTGGCGGGCGCCACAACGGCGTTTGCAGACCTGCTCCTGCGATGAGAGCCGTATGATGACTGTGACTCGGCCGAGCTTGGGCTTAGAAAGCTATCGCCCGAACCTTTCTTGGATGCACTAGACAATTTCTCCGCAGAGCGTCCATTGCGAAAGGGATTCGTATCGATCTTGAGACCACTTTGACTCTTGGTGTCGCCTGACGCTAGGTGCGTGCCTGGCAGACGAGCAGACCTAACTCTTCGAAGCTCTCCTCCTTTGTATTGCATCTCGCAGCTGCCCGACAAAGTCTGGTCCTTGGGGACCAAGAGATGAGGTTTGGATATGGGTGTATTGCCAAAATCCAACTCCGTGGGTGAGGTATATCTCGAGTTCGAAGGTGATTGTCCCATGGATTCAGTATTCACAGTCTGCGTGTCTATTGGCGGAAGTCCTCAATGGGGAACTCAGAGGATGAGCGCTACATCGTCCATGCATGTCCGAGTCCCCTTTATACTAGCAGCGATACTGCGTCAGTCGGCCCGAAATAGCGCAGCCTCGCGATCCACCTACGGGATATAAGAGTGTCACAAGGTCGATCGGGATATGTAGAACAAGGAAGACTTGTAACACCGACAGAAGCGGGTTGTTCGTGTCTTGAGGCAGCACAGCCAAAACATTAGGAAGTGCATGCCTATGCTATTGACTTGTGAGAGGATGAAGAACGGCTCGGCCACTTCTCATGATGTGTTCGACTGTTTGTTCGTCCCTAAATAGTCGGGGCTGTGGTAGGTAATATACCTGTGTTCCGTGCCTGTATTGTACTTTTATCCTACATCGTAATCGATACAAGAAGCTGGATCTGGAAGACAAGTTCATGCCAATGCGGTGAACGCTATGCTACAGAGCGAAAGGCGATGGCCTGTCTGCAAGTCTTGGAAAAGCGTCTGTCTTCGCAAGTACAACCATCTGCTTCTCATGGGAAATATATCCTCGCATGAAGCCCTTGTATATCATGTTCGCCACCAGGCACTCAGCCTCCTCCTGTGGAACTTCTATGCCCGACAAGCGCAGGGAGCTGTGAAACATCGACACGGGTATACGGGAGCCCTTTTGCGAAACAACCCATCTGTCCGGACATCACGGTGAGCGCCCACAAGCCGAAGGCATGGCAACCCATGACAGCACTTACACACGTCGGAACAGCCCTCTTATACATAGTTCTCGGGCCTTTTCGAGGTTGAGGTAGAGGTTCAGTTCAACAAGTCTGCGCTCCCATTTATCGAGGGCTTCGTCGTACGTTTTGATATCTCCTCGACGGATCGCGCGGATGAATGGCGCATACAAGTCGTCCAAAGCGGGGAACCTTCCCATGAGTTCCCGGGACGGCAGATGGCCCCTGAGCATTCTCAGCGGAATCAGATATGTCAAGATGCGTCTGAGAACCTTGTCAGATATTGCCTGGCACAGCTAACACGATAAAGACTGACTCCTGATTGCTATGAGCTTCTATATGGCAGTTGTAGAAAGCCAGCGTAAGTTCTTGCTCGGCCTAATCAAGCAATTCGTGGGCATGCTACGTAGACTTCAACAAAGAACAAACATACCTGAGCATAGTCTTCGTCGAGGAAGTGCAACATCCCGACATAATATCTGTATGTGACCTATGTTCAGCTCAGTACAACTGAATACAACCTCTGCAAGGCGGTGACCCCATACCTGGTGCGATCGAGGATACGCAGAGAGCGGGGGGATGTCGGTATTTGCTCGTAGCGCGCGCAAAATGGGTTTCGCTAATGATATTCGTTTCACCTGTAGGTCGGTAAGGCCAGTCTCCCCCTGCAACGAACGAGACTCACTCGGAAGTAGGTCTTCAGAACCAGCCCCACCACATAATATATACCCCATTTTCGGGACTCTGCTAAAGGGGATGATCTGGGAGGCTGCTGAGCATAAATAGCAAGCGTACTCGGGAACTAAGCATACCTGTCGGTGACACAATTCCCGAACGCTTTGGATATGATCCGAGCTGCTTCTTCCATGTTTTCGCTCTTGTTGTTGTTCGCTTGCAGGTCTGCCTATTGAAATAGTGAACATCACAGCTTGGAGGAACATGAACCGTATATTTCACATCGAATGCAAGGTCACGCAAATCGCGAAGAATAGCGAAGAGTGCAGGTAATGTCCAACCACTGTTGCTCGTGAAGAACCTGAAGAATAATCTGAAAAGCACGATGCCATTGGATTGGTCAAGAGGGTATACATATGAAGTGTCTGTCCTACGTACGATACAAGCTGTGTATGCTCTTTGAACGCCTCCCCCGCTCGCTTCTTCGCCACATGGTGGACGACCAGTACGTATTGGATAGCGATCTCGTCCCAAGGACTCTCAATGCCGCCCTCGTAGTACGACAGCGACTTCCTCTACAATAATATGCATCAGTGCCTTGCTGCCATATGACGCGATTCAGCACGCATACCGTAGGATTCCGGAACTCTTTCACCAAATCCTTGCCATGCGGGCTAGTCGGACGAAGCAAGTACGCCAGGGTCGGCCCATCCTCGTTGGTGACGCTCTCAGTGAGCTGAACCAGGTACTCTGAGAATGTTAGAGGCATCTGTGAGGCATAGACGTGCAAAGCAAGAGTTAAGTGAGGCAAGCCACAACGGCAACTAACATCGACAAAAGCCGAGGTTGTGGCACCGGCGTCTAGGTGCAGATCACGTTATCTGGAAGCGTTCTGGTGTAAGCTGACTAATATCTCCATGTATGGCAGGTGTTTATGATCACTTCGCGATCGCGAGGGCGGTGAACGCGCCTTGACCCGTCCGTTCACCTTCGTTATCGAGTAGAACCATGGCCCTTCAGCCTTCCCTGCGCCCCTTGATTATTGCTGGGAGATACGACGCTCCCCACACAATCGATATCTTTCGTAAGTTGCGTGCCGAGCGAAAGAGATTTGTGGCTGATGCTTGGAGGATGTAGTGGACTATGTCTGCCCGTTCAGGTGAAGACGGCATTTCCTGCATAACCGTCATGGTGAAACATATTGTATTACTAGCGCGAAGCTCGCCCTCGCTATCGACAGCGTACTGAAACCGGCCTTGGACGCCGGCGGCAAATACGATGGTAAAGTGAAAGCGATATTCAGGCCGCAAGTGCAGCCGTGGCATGCGTCGTCCACTTTCGTCCACGAAGCTGGGCTAGCGGTACGCTGAACAGGCACGGCTTCGGTCCAACTTGGTCTTACGACCCTATTTATGCTCGTAGGTTGCGCGCGTTGCGCCGGAGAAATTCTGGGCGTTCTCGCTTGCAGTGGGTACTCACCCACCATCGCCACGACACGATCGATAATATACGCCGGATCACAGCTCTTTAAGAAGCAAGGCGACTTCTTCGACATACCCACCTCAACCTTGACACCCCTCCAGGTACGCGAGAAATTAGCCGCGCTCGTCGCCGAAACCGTCGGCCAAGACAAAGTGCAAGCGTTCAACGACCTGCTCACACTGAAGAGCTCGCCCAACGGCGGCGTCGCGGTCACGGATGATCTGAAGTATACCGGTGAGTACCGGTCTGGGATGGTTTGTCGCGTTCGCCCGGACACTTCTGATCATGATGTACCCGCCAGTCAAGTTCTCCAGGCAGAATGGCATCCATGTGTCGCCGACTGTGCTCTGGGATGGTATTGTGGCTAATGAGATATCGAGTTCTTGGGGAGAGAAAGAGTGGACCGAATTTCTTGCGGCGAAGGTTGTTGTTTGATTAGAGCAGTCGTTGCGACCGTCAGGGATGTAACAGTGTACGAGTAGGTATTCATTAAACCGGTGTAAGTGCAGTGTGTACGAAATTATACAGATTGTGTGGGCGAAACTATGAACGTCTGTTGGATGCTAATTTTCTAGATGATATTTGTAGAGGCGACGTACTTTTGATCCACAGAAAATAAGATAAAAAGGTGAGAGCGAAAAGTATACAATTGGTACGGTAGTCTTTAGAGATATGAACCATGTCGCAACTTCTTCTGCATAGTCCGTCTAGCAGATGCCAGCCTCAATTTGAGAACAGAGCTACCCACGGTTATGGCATCGCAGCTCGAGCCCCGCGTCTGATACGATGCATGACTTACCTATCATCGGAAGCATTCTGTGCCTCTTCAAGCAGCTTAGTCCTCTTTAGGAGTGTCCTTCTGAGTTTGTACTGCTCTTGGAGAGCACACTCTGTCGAGTGGCATGGTGCTCTTAATGTCGCCTCGAGTGGCTCTAGCGACCTCTCCAGAGATTGCGCATGTTTATGGACAGTGTTGTAGTTGACGCGTTCTTTCTGCAGCTGGTTCTGCATGTTCTCGACATGTTTCCGCATTCGCGCGATCTGGCGGGCAACATCATGCCGCTGTACTGGAAATAATATAAAATATATAACGTACCTCGGCCTTGCTGTCGTCAATCCTATTTGCCTTACTCCCGCTTAACGGAGTGTTCATTCTCCTGATTCGATCCTCTGAGTGGTAGCGCCTGTCTTGCGTTGTGCAAGGCTGCTTTCTGAGCTTCTGACTTTCTCTTATGAGTAGCCCTAATGCTGGTTTCAGCGTTACCCATTATGCGGTGGACTGGGGGTTATGTGGGCAGAGGATTATATATCTGAGTGAATGAATGTATGGGCTCGGGACGCGTCGCAGCGCAATTAGCGGCGTGACGGAACGCGTCAGTCACGGCTATCCATCTTATCTTATCTCCCGGCAACCCCCGCCCTGATCAACATTTTCCTGCAATTTCAGCTGGCTGCACGCAATGTCCTCCTCGACCTCGTCCATCTCCGACCCCTTCCCGCTCGCATCCTACGACCTCCCGCGGCAGGGCCTTCCAAAAACTCAGCATGTATACGTGAGCTCCCACGTACGAAAGCGGGATGCGTTCGTGACCGCGACGGTGCAAGGCGACGGGGTGTACACCCTCGACGTGAGCGCTATTTCGTGTCGTATGCACCGCGCGCTGATAGAACAAGATAGGTTGCGACGCTGCATGTTGTATGGAACGATAGCACCTTTGGGCCGAGAGCGGCCTTCCCCTGCCCGTCGGTGACGCGCAGAGAAGGGTCCGCAGAGCTGATCACGACGTACACCGCCCAACGCACCGACTCGGGTGCCACGCGGATACGGTGTGCCAGAGAAGGACGGCCGGGAAAGTATCCAGAAGACGATCCGCAGATGGAGGTGCGTCCTCGCACTTGTCAATGTCTGCGAAGAAGGGAATTTATTTGGTGTGTAGGTTGAATACGACGTCGCGCAGTTGTACGCGCCCACAGAGCTTCCGGAGAGACTGATCTCCGTTTTGCGGGATGGCGGCGTCACGTTGCTCGACAATGAAGCCCTGGCGCCTCTCGCTTCCCACCCGTCCTCCGCGTCTGCTACCCTCTGCAAAAGCTTCCTGTTCCCCCGGGCGGAATGGTTGCCAGACCCATCAGATGACGGCGTCGTCGTGGCTCTGATCCTCCAAAATAGCAGTAAAGATGTCCGCGACTTCCATTTGACCATTGTATCAATTAGCACGGACGACGAGCTCGCAGAGGTGTACAGCTCGAAAATCCCACTAGATAACTGCGTACGTCTTCCGCTCATACCTTGCTTCCCCTATGGGCTGAACAGTGATGCTAGGAACTCGCCGATATCTCCATCAGCCCCTCCGGCTACCTCACCCTCCTCACCCCCACCGGCGCCTGGCACGCCTACCACCTCACACGCCCCTCGCCCTCGCCCTCCTCCCCCCTTTCCCTCTCCCCCGTCAGCCAACCCCTCACCCTAACGAACCTCATTCTCTCCCCGCCCTCCCCCGCGCTCCTCGCCCTCACGGACTCGCACGTCCTCCTCGCCGCGGCCACCGCCACCTCAAGCGAAATCGCGTTCGCGATCTGGGATTTACGATATGGCGTGCTGCTCGCGGAGCACTGCATCGCGGCGCCGGCGGCGCTGGGCGGGGGGAAGGGGAAAGTGAGGGTGGCGCTGGAGCATGCGGGGCGGGGGCAGGCGGCGGTGGTGCTGAGCCCGGAGGGGAAGGGAGGGAAGGGGAGGAGCGTGGTGCTGGTGCTGCCGTATTCTGTGCCGGAGAGGAGCACGATTAGGGGCGCGATGGGGCGCGGGGAGGCGGGGAAGCGGTGGTTGCTTGCGTCGGCGGAGAAGGAGGAGGGGGAGAGGGTGGCGGGGATGAGTAAGCGCGAGCGGGAGGTGGTGGAGAAGGGCGGGGTGGAGGCTGTGAAGAAGCTGGAGGCGGAGGAGGGGGAGTTGAGTTATGCGTTTGTGAAGGCGATGGTGAGGGAGGAGAGGTGGGATGAGGGGGTGGTGGGGTATCTTTTGGAGAGAGGCCTGGTTACTGCGGGTATGATGGACGGGCGGGAGAGGGGGCTTCTGGAGGTACTCAGGGTAAAAGGGGACTGGGTGAGTTGTCGTTTGTTTATTCTTCCTGCAACTACTTCTGACTAGACTATCGCAACAATGCAATACAGAAAGCAATCCAAGTGGCATTCGACACCGTCCCAGACCTCTCCGAGGACTCCATCATCTCTCTCCTGCACTTCTCCCTCTCCGCGCCCACGTCACCCATCCCCTTGTCCACCCTCCTGCGACTCATCGCGCAGTATCCGACCTCCGCGCCTGCTCTGCGCAAGGCGATCAAGGTGCACCTCGGGTCGAACCCAGAGGACCTGGTGAAGGTATTAGAGGTTGTGGAGAGCTGGATGGGCCGGTGGGCGAGCAAGGAGGGGCGGGTGCGGCTGGAGACGACGAAGGAGGGTGAGGAGCGGCGGTCGCGCAAGGATCTCCCGCCCTTCGACAAGGTACGCCTCCCTCCCCTTGTCTGCACTCCATGCATATACTCACCATGCTCGCAGGTCCTCTCCTTCCTGACAACCCTCCTCGACGCGTCCTTCCTCGCGCTGCTCGCGCACCCGCCCGCACACGCGCTCCTGCGCCGCCTCGCGGAGCACGTGCAGCCCGAAATCGCGTTCGGCGAGGTGCTCGAGCAGCTGCGCGCGCCGCTCGAGCCGTACGTGCGCGCGGGGCGCGAGAAGAAGGAGGACGGGGAGGAGAAGGGGGATTGGCGGAAGCGCAGGAAGGAGCGGTTCGAGCGGCAGGGCGCGGTGGGGGTGTATCAGGTCGAGGAGCTCGTGCTGTAGATTTGGTACGAGTTGTGGCATGTCTCCTGCGCCAGTATACATTATTATATGTTTTTGTTTGCAATTTCCTGGTTTTGCCCCTACAGGCGGGTGCGCGGGCCGGCCCTCCGGCTTGCCCTCGGACGGACAGGTTTAGCGCTGGATCGATCTCGTTTGAGTGGCTGCGACGATGGCCATCCGCGTAGGAGTACTTACAAGTAACGTCGTGCCCCCTTACTACGACCTTCGCCACTGATGCGCCCTAGTCAGCGAGACCGCGTCCGCCGACGCGTCCAAGGACAAGTCGGGGCCTACCATTCGCGACATTCTTACTACGCAGGGCTTCGAGTGTACCAAATATGCTGTAGTGCCCGACGACGAGGGCAAGGTACGCAGTACTGTGCTCGGCTGGTGCACGGAGGGAGAGGCGGACTGGGTGATTACGACTGGTGGTACTGGTTTTGGCGTGCGGGACAGGACGCCCGAGGTGCGCTCTTCCTCATCTACCCTCGTATCACACGAAACTGACAGATACAAATTTAATATGCGTCCATAGGCCATCTCACCTCTGCTCGAGCGCCACGCCCCCGGCCTCGTCCACCTGATGCTCTCCCGCTCGCTCACGCACACGCCCCTCGCCGCGCTCGCGCGCCCCGTCGCCGGCACGATCGGCGCCGCGCTCGTCACGACTCTCCCCGGGTCTGTCAAGGCCGTGAAGGAGAACCTTGCGGCGCTGCTCGAGGGGGGCGTCGTGCAGCACGCAGTCGAGCTCGTGCGCGGCGGCAGCGGGCGGGCGGTGCATAGCGAGCTGGCGAGGGCGGGGACGAGTGCGTTCGCTGGGGAGGGGCATCATCATCATCACCGCCACCATCGCCACCATGACCATACGCCGCCCGTGCCCAGGAGCGTGTTGTCGCATGATCCGACGCTGCCTGGTATGTTCTGCCCGATGTGTAAGTTATAGCAGACTGCATATATGCGCATATATTGTAGCGTCCGCGCGGCACCGTGAATCGCCCTTCCCTATCATACCGCTCTCCGATGCCCTCAAGCTCGTTATGGAGAACATAACCCCTCTGGGGACCTTCCAAGCCAAGGTGCGTCTCTCTCCCCCGCCTTGTTTCTACTCTAGTGACTATTATACAGGTGAATCCAGCGCTGAAAGGACACGTCCTGGCCGAAGACGTCTACGCGACACAAAACGTGCCCTCGACATATACGACAAGCGTAGACGGCTACGCCCTCCGCTGTAACTACCCTCCCCTTTCCCTTCACCCCCCCTGCTGACTCCTCCCAGCCACCGACCCCCCAGGCGTCTACCCCGTCCTCACGTCCTCCACGCACCCCTACACCGCCCCCCTCCCGCCCAACACCCTCTACCGCATCAACACCGGCGGGCCGCTCCCGCCCGGCGCAGACGCGGTCATCATGGTCGAGGACACGCGGTTGGTGAGCACAGCAGATACGGAGGAGAAGGAGGAGAAGGAGGTGGAGACGCTCGTGAGCGTGCCGACAGGCGAGAATGTCAGAGCGCCGGGGAGCGATGTGCGGGAGGGGGAGAGGGTGCTTGCGCGCGGGACGGTGGTCAAGAGCGGCGGGGGCGAGGTGGGGACGCTCGCGTTTGTCGGGCGGGAGCAGGTGGGTGGTGCATGCACGTCTGCGTGAGGTAGCTCACGGACGCGCGGGGTAGGTGGAGGTGTACAAGAAATCCAAGGTGGCAATATTGAGCACGGGGAACGAGATCGTGGACATCCAATCCACACGGCGGCAAGGCCAGGGTGACAGCAGCGAGTGGGGCGGGATATGGGATACCAACCGGCCGTCATTACAAGCTGCGCTAGAGGGCATGGGGTATGAGGTAGTAGACCTCGGTATCGTCTCGGACGAGTAAGCCCCGTCCCTCGCTTCCCTCCTCCCTCACTAACCCACTCGCAGCATCCCCGCCCACAAGGCCGCCATCTCCCGCGGCCTCGCCAGCGCGGACATCCTGCTCACGACGGGCGGCACGTCCATGGGCCCGACGGACCTGCTCAAGCCCGTCGTCGAGCGCGAGTTCGGGGGGACGATCCACTTCGGGCGCGTCGCGGTCAAGCCGGGGAAGCCGACGACGTTCGCGACCATCGAGGACGGGGGCAGGCGCAAGCCGGTGTTCGCGCTCCCCGGGAACCCGGCGAGCGCGCTGGTGTGCTTTTATGTGTTTGTCGTGCCGGCGCTGAGAAGGCTCGGCGGGTGGGAGGCGGGGAGGTGTCATTTGCCGAGGGTGAAAGTCCAGGTATGCTCTGTTCTGTTCTGAACCGTGTTTTATTATTCTAATATATGCTGGGTGGTGCAGATCCAGTCTCCGATGCGCTTGGACCCGCGGCCGGAGTTCCACCGCGTGGTGATCAAGAGCGCCGTTGACGAGGGCCAGGGCAGGCTGAAGGCGTACAGCACGGGCGGGCAGCGCTCCAGCCGCATGTCGAGCCTGAGCGGGGCGAATGGGCTCGTTGCGCTACCTGCCGGGCAGGGGGAGATGAAGGAGGGGGAGTGGGTGGAGGCGATTGTGATTGGGGAGATTGAGATGGAGGGGGTGTAGGTGGATGAGAGGGGAGGTAGGATTGTGGCAGTTTGTGCTAACATTGACTCAGACTAGTGCTGCATAGTCTGCGTATGTTCTGATATTTCTCTCGTTGCAGGCAGCCTCAGTCTGTCGATGAAGTTCCAACGCAGCCCTCGTTGGATTCTCTCCTACCAAGCATACTTTAGTCCGCGCGATACAATCTCCAGCCCCGAGATGGAGACGCTCCCGGCCATCTATCTTCTAGTGGCTTGCTATCCGACAGTTTTCTATCGCCTGTGGACGCTAAGTGGTGCTCCCGACCCTTGTGACACTCCCGATCCCATTGTCCTCCAAAAGGGTCGTTGTCGAATCCCCGAGGAGTGCGAGGCTTCGGAGGGGAGTTACGGCTTCCCCCGAGATGAATTAGATACAAGGTATTTCCCTACGAACAAGGACAAGAGTCCTACTATATGAAGGCTCCGTACGTTACATACATCGTATCGGCGCAGCCTAAAAGCCCCAAGGTGTCCCGCGGGAGTCCGAATGACCCGCGGCGTCCTGGGCTCTTGTTTCCTGGACATTGTAGGAGTTTATGGGTCCTTTATGGGTCCATATGTTGCCGTCGCGATCGGTTTCCAGGCGATCGCTTGTCTTGCAATTATAAGGTTGCGGGACCAAAATATCCAAATTGCGGGGGCAGGCGAGCGAGGGAGCCGGCGGTCGAGCACCGCCACGCTTATTCCCGAAAAGGCAGGGGTACATGAGCAGGCCGTGCGTAAGCTGCTGCTGCTCGCAACGACCAGTGAAGCAGGCTGGACTGTGATTCTATAAAGGAATGAGACACAGCCCGCCCTGGAATATTGCTGCTCGGTATTCTCCACAAGGCAGCCGGTACGTCGTCGCCCGCGTCCTGCTCAACGCGCTAGCCGAGCACTGACTCTGCCCCTGTTCATTGCTGCTGCCCCCCGGGACCGATGGGACGCGATGTTCCGTCTTATATCGCAACGCGCGCGCGCCGCAGTAGCCAGACGCCCTCCTCACGCACCACCGCCCGCCACCCCGCCCCGATAACCCCAGATGAGCCCAGCGAGGCGCCGCCCCCACTGCCATACGTGCGGCTCCCTCATGGCGGGGCACCGCCGGCACAACGGCATCGTCATCTGCCCCGACGGGGACGAGGACGAGGACGCCTTCGAGATGGAGGAGGGTGACGAGCAGCCCGACGACGCCCCGCCCTCGCCCCCGCCGTCCCCCGGGCAGCGCGGCCAGGGCCCGCCCCTGATGCGCCCATTCACAGAGTTTTCGATACCGGAGGACCGCCCGTGGCACCGCAAGAACCCGAACTGGGTCGAGCCACCGCGCCGCCGGCGGCCCCTCCAGGCCGAGCACGAGATCCCCCAGATCGTCCTCCCCGCGTCCCCCAACGCCCTGCAGTACAACAGGGACGGGTCGACCGTGTCGACCGTGCTGGCTGAGCACGACCTGCCGCCACGCAAGAACGATGATGAGGGGGACGAGCTGCCCCCCGATGCCGAGCCCCCGAGTCCGGACGCGCTGCACGCCGTCTTCACGTCCGAGATGCGGCTCGCGAGCGTGTTCAGCGTCACGCCCAAGGACGTCAACCAGGCACAGCGCACCGCGCGCACGCTGGGCCTCCACACGGGGTTCATCCCAAAGCCCACCCCCGCCCCTTCCGACCAGAGGAGAGCGCGAGCGCTCTCCGCCCAGCGATCGTGGTGGATGGTCGTCGGGAAGGACGACAGGGCGGTGCAGCATCTTCTCGATGCCCACCAGAAGGAGACGCCGGGCAGGTTGGACGAGGAGCCCCGCGTGGGGTACGCCGAGAGACAGGGCTTTCCGGTGTCTTTTCTGCAGCTTGTTATTGCGAGTGCGATCGGTGGCTTGATCGTGTTGTACGGTCTATCCTCATTTTAGTAGTTAGTACTAATCCTGTGGCGGACGTATTTCAGGTGAGAATTAGCACTCCTCTGTACATTACCGTAGCTTACTGTAGAGGCGTGTATGCTCTATGACCTATGCTCCATTTATGCTATCTCTCTTCTCAATCATATGCTATGCCTGTATGCCATGCCTTATACCCATGCCCTTACCGAGGCGCTGCGCGCAATCGAATCACCGCTGAACGTAGCCGGTTGTAGAGAATAACATTGACTAACGAGATGCCCAATAATACAAATGATGAAGAAAGGACTAGAAAGGATTGCAGATGAGCGGATAGTCGAACACTTATGTCGATGTCCGTATGTTGTGCAAAGGATTCGGTGGTATCAATGAAGGCGGGACGAGGAATAAATGTTAGAAATAAGTCATGACAGGTCGTAACAATGCCCGGCAATGGCGAGCAATTAGAGAACGTGAGCTCCTTCGGTGCACTCCAGCACCAGCATATACAAACATCCAGCGCCGGCAGGCGGTTTTCCAGACAGGACGGTATCCACCTCCTCCAGCAAGCAGTCCGTTCGTAACCAAGAAGTCCTCACCGGATCCCGGTCAGATCCCCCACTCGTCCAACGGCCCGCCAAACCTCGCCTTCCCGCCCCACCCCCTCCCAGCCGCTTCCACAGCTCGGTCCTCCGCCCTCTCCACGCTCAGACTCATCCCTGCGCCTCCATACGAGCCACTCGCACCGAGTAGCCAGCCCGTCCACCACCCCGAACCACCCTCTGCGTCGCTCCTGTCCCTATCCTTCCTCCCCACCCCCGGACCTTTCCTTGACCGTTTGCTCGGGTACTTGGACGACTCTGACCCGCCAGGCTTCGACTGCCCATAAGACTCGGGGAGCTCGGCGAAGCTGATGCGCTTGGGCGTGGACCGCCCTGAGCTCGTCGCGCTCCTGGAGCTGTCCGTATTAATGCTGAGGAGCGACGGCGCGGGCGTGACGGGCGTGCTCGGCGCACTCCGCTGCTTCAGCGAAGAGTGCTTCGGTGGGCTGGGTGGTCGTGTGCTCGAATGGTGCGTGCCTTTCGTGAACAGCCTCGATACAGAGGCGGTAGCATTTGAAGTGCCGATCGCAGGCGCAGGAGGGGCGGACTTGGGCAGGAAGCTCGGTCGTTTCGACGGTACAGGCGGCTCCGCCGGCGGCTTCGGCTGCTCGTTGAGAATCTTTCTCAGCGTCTGAACGGTCCTGGAGACGTCGGGCTGGGAGTCGGTTGAGGAAGCTGTGGAGGCAGAGGACAGTTCCTCTATTGGAGGTGTCATGGGACGAGGCAAGGGAGGAGGCGAATGATGGCGTCGTGGTGTTATCGAGCGGGATCGCGAACCGGACGATCGTCTATGGACTGGATCGGGAGAATTGAGTCTGGGGGAGGGGGAGGAAGTGTGGATCTGACTCGATTTTCGAGTCAACAGAGAGGAAGACCGGGGCAAGCTGCCGGAAAGACTGGCGCTGCGTCCTTGACGGGCACTGATAGTAATAAACCAAATATAGGCACGCAATGTGGTTGGTGAGTAAGGGCTGTTAGGTAACGTAACGTAAGGAAGAACGCACACCGGGGGTGAGGCATTCCGCTTCGCGACTGAGGAAAGCAGATCGTAGGCCTTCGTGGTTGAGGAGGAGGTAGATAGTTCGGGTTGGTGATCAAGCTGATCTGACGACGCGTTCCGCGACTGTGATAGCGAATGCAGCGAATGAGAGTGCGATCTTCGAGTTGGACCCGCGGACGCATTAATATCGGTAGAACTGCTAGATGTATCTGGAAAGTACGAGGAAGACGATGCTCGTAGACCCAGGGTTGAAGGGAGGAGTATGGATGATGGATCGTCCGTCGAGTCCACATACAGGGTCAGGGCACGAGGGGCTGTGGCGACTAGGTTCCTTCGATCATGATTGGAGTAGTTGAGCTGACCCGCGTCCGAGCTCGCGCTTTCTGTCCTCGCATTCCGGAAATCCAGAGAAGGGCGTCTTCGCCCTCTGCCAGGGCGGCGAATGGACGATATGGAAGGTAGACTGCTGCTCACCAGGGTGGAGGAATCGCCCGCCGTGCTCGGGCCAGCCACACTCCTCTCGTCATCAGAAGACGCGTGTTCACCAAACAGCCTGTCCACGCCCTTAGTTATCTCCTCCAAATCTTCCATCCAGACGTCGTGCACGTCTTGCCCAATTCTTGAGGACAAAACGCGTGCACGCGCCTGGAGCGACTGATCGGCGGGGCTGTCCGGAGCCAGCAGCGTAGACAGACTGGACTGCGTGGACATGGACGATTGTAAAAGCGCGTTTGAAAGCTCCAGGGCGTGTACACTCCGCTCGAGAAGCGAGTCTAGGTGGGGATCAGACGCGGAGGTTAATCGCCTGCGTGGATTCGCGATTCGCGAAGATGAGTGTCGGCGCGGGTACCGTCTAGGAGACAGGGGAGGTGGGGAAAGAGGAGGGTGCGCGTATACCTGGTCTGACTCGAAATCCTCGGTGTCGGCGTCAGCTTCACTGGCACTGTCCGGATAATCTGGTGGTCGGTCCGATGGTGGATCCTCCTGCCAAAAGTGATGCGCGGGCGGCGATGTATACGCCGGCAATGGCGCTACCGAATCTGAAGACAACCGCAAGGCAGAGATGCGCTTGCGATGGCGATATCGAGGGAGGGAAGGGGAATTCATGGCTGCAGACCGCGTATCACTAGCAACTCGCCCGAGTCAAAGCTCGAGTGAGTCGACGCGGTCCCGTGGCGAGGAAAAGCTAAAATGATAGGAAACGCTGACAGGAAGGTGATATTTGTAGAGCAGATGCTGCGATACTAGAGCGCTAAGATACTGGCGGATACTGGCGGCGGAGGGCATGAAAAGGGCGTCATCGTTCTCATGAGGAGGCCGCATGGCAAGCCGACCCTGTTGCCTTGTTTTGTGGTTGCTTGTTTACGCCCGCCACCTCGCGCAGTCCATGCTGCCTTCATGTCTGCACACCCAAAAGCCGTGGTCGAAACTGAGGTATATGGACAAGAATGTCCCTGAATTACAATTATGAAGGCACATCGATGGAAAATAAGGCCTGCGTCTAAACATGCGGCATACTCTAGGGATCCATCAAACGCGATAATAAAGATATCAACTGAAGAGGATCTATCATGACTTGACCTTGACCCCCGGAGCAGCAGTATCAACAGCATCAAGAGGGCCAGCGACCGACTCAAGATAGGCGTGGTGATAGAACTGGCCAAGAAGCTGTACAGGCTTGTAGAATATCATCGACGTCCAGAGGAATAGGCGGCTGTTGTATTGGGCGACGATCTTGTCATAATCCGCTACATGGGCTTGCGGTAAGCAGCGTTCCATTTATGCATGAATGTAGCGGTTACTTACTCTGCAGCTGTGCGCGGAGTTCTAGCCAGACTTTGGTGTAATCCGTGAGGATAGCGTCAACATCCCATCGGACGCACTATCGCAAACTTCAGCATGGAAGAAGGGCTTTCTGAGGAACGCCACGCACCTCCATCATATGCTCTGGCTTGTTCACGGTCCATACGAGTATATTCTTGCCCGCTGCTTTACACTCGTTCCGGAATCTATCGAGATCCATGCCCATCAGCATACCAACACTACACAACGTGAAATACTCACTTCGCCCCGTCCGAACTCGTCAACATACTGAAGTGAATAGAGAAAGCCTCACAGCTTTCCCAGAAGTACTTTCTTGCGATGTGCAAACTCACTCCAATGAACGACCTCTTCAAATACGGCAGGACGGACTTGGCGGGAGCAATAAACCGCGGATGCCACAGACCCAAGAGGATGCGCGGTGCGAGAAGAGTTTCCCAGTTCTCGTGCGAGGTGATCGTCTTATGCAGGAGGGGGAAGAGCCGGTCGGGATCGCTCTGGATTTTCACGTCCACATTCAACTTGACGTGTTGGTTTTCAGGCTGGGAGAGTCAGTTTAGGCACAGTGTCCGCTCATGTGAATGCGGATAATGTGATGAATACCTTCATGAGGAGCTCGACAGTCTCGGGGAACGTAGGTATCGCCTGCCTAGGCTCTTTCTTCGTCCGCACATGCTCCATTCCATCTTTGCCATACCAATACCTCTCCCTAATGAAGCCTGTGACGCGGGTTCATTCGCATTCCATGGTCAGACAACTAGTCACTAACCAGTTCCGTCTGTAGTCCTCTCCAAGCCTGTACATCTCAGGTCAATTCTGCGGTGTTGGAACGGCATGGTAAAGACGCACTGGGATCATGGAACATGACCACGACATCATCAAGGGACATATGGACATCTGGTGGCCGTGTTACAGGGCTCAAAGCCACAAGCACATCGTTCAGAGCGCATTACCGCTTTCTATGCCTTCTGCGCCATCACGTATAGCCGCCTCGAAGCTCGCGAGGGTGTTCTCCGGAAATGCAGCTGAAGCCTTGTGACAAGTTACAGAGTGCAGAACGGGCGTCCAGCAACAAAGCTGACTCACACCGCGGTGTCCCCAGCAGTCTATCATCGAAGAGCAGTAGACTATCAGCGACATATAGCTGTAAGATAACCTGTAGACACCCACCAGGGAATTTCTTGAATTTTGTGGCAGAAACCGGTTCGCCAGGCATCTTACTTGAGAGGTAATAGTACAAAGGACTGGACGAAGGGGGCGATTGACGGGTCCGTGGGGAGAGAAACAGAAGGCGCATACGTCCATCACGAGTAGGGGGCTTATATACGCGCAGTACGGCCGGAGGATATTACATACGCGTCCGACTCGAGTATCCACGCGAAGAGCCACACATCCCGAGCAGGGCAATCTGTCCCTGTGCCGGCCGACCCTAAACGTAGGCTATTCTAACCAGGGTTGTCATCAGCCACTCTCAGGATTCTGCCAGGCGAACGTGGTGCTCGGCGATAGCATGTGCGTGGATGAGATGTGTTTTGCGGGATCAGCGGTGTTCTTTGTGTGGGAAGTTGTAAGATTAGCAGTGTGAGATGAGCGGGAAAAGGAGAGGTGAATCCATGGCCAGTCGAGAAAAGCACGTTGCACTATCGGACTCAGAATATCTTTCTCTCAGAAGAGGTCACCTCGGATTTGATCGCTGGATCTAAGTCCTACTAGTGGGCGCTAAAAGACGACCTCCTAAGTATCCAGACTTGACTGATGCGTTATAAATTGGCCTGTACCCATGTCCGACGTGAAAGCTAGCAATTCGATCCCAATGTCACAGGAGCGGTAGATTAGGTGTATAGAACTTAGCAAGAGGACTACTGCTTGGACCCGAACATCCTCTACGCATGACCTCAACTCTCCCAAGCCGCACGCTGTGCGGGTCGTCCAACCAGCACCATTCCTTCGTCCTCCTCCGTTTCGGCCCCGTTCTCACTTCCCTCCGGTCTCCGGACAGAACTTCCGCTTTCCGACGCAGAGGAAGAGTGCTGGCTTGTGCTCTCCGCCGGGGTCTCAGGATCGGGCTCTGTTGGCGCCGGCGGAACGGGCTGGTCAACAGAATTGCGTTCTTCTTGCTGAGAAGGCTGCACCTGTTCTGTCTTGGCTTCCGGATACGCAGATGGTGGGACGGGGACTGAGATTTCGCGTAATGTCGCGACCATCTGATCCCGGACTCGGTTGACGAGGTCTGGTATGTCTACTGTCGTGAGACCTGTTGTGGGCACAGGCGGCAGCACTGAACCAACCCAGCAATCAGATCGTCAGCATTATTGTACGCCATAGCGGCCATCCGGTTAGCTCACCCTTAATCTTCAAGGTTCCCGACCCGATAACGCCCTTGCGGTATAACCTCCAATAGTTTTCACATACAACGGGGACGATCGGGACACCAGCCTGCACTGCCAGGTGGAATGCACCTTTCTTGAACGGTAACATGTCGTGGTACTCCCTCATGGACCTCGTCCCTTCAGGGAACAACCATAAACTCGTATGTCTCGCCTTCATGATCTCCCCAGCTTCCGTTAACGATTGTACTGCCTTCGCATTATTTCCCCGATCCACAAAGACTGCTCCTGACAGCGACATGTACTGCCCCAATAACGGCGTCCATTGCAGTTCCTTCTTCGCCATGATACTCGTCCGTTTCGGAAAGATCCTACATTGAGCAGAAAACAAAAAAGGTGGAACAGACGAGAACGCGGGTTCCGAGGATATAGTCAACTGGCTTGCATTCATGACGCCCAGGGTAACCGCGCGAACCTTCCCAGATAAATGATATCCAGCATGCTCTGATGATTCCCCACGAGGACCGCCGGACGCGTGTCCAGATGCTCCTCGCCCTCCACCACGAACTTGATCCCGAGCACCCTACTTGAAAGGTGGTAGAAGCTCCTGGCGGTGACGTAGTTCACGTCGAATCGTCGGCCGACGAGAGACATCCCGACGGCGACCATCGCGCCCCAGACGGAGCACAAGCCCAGGGTAGAGAGGTAGAGCCCGAGGCGGACATAGTACTTCACGGTAGGATCAGAATTTGCGAGTGCATTTATGAGGAAGAATGGGACCGAAACATAAGCTAGGGGTCGCACGATGGCACCCAAAATCGACATGATCGCGAGTCCAGTTGGTAGCTGCGGTAGGCGTCGCGAAGAGAGATTGTTTCTAGAGAAAGGAGCAGTAAATCGATAGCTGAGGGATGCAGCCCTCGCTCAACAGCCGGAGCGTGCACGCGGATTGATGAGTCCTCTGATTTCTGCCGTGGTCAGGGAATACTAGTAGGGCTGCGGCATCTTCCGTCCCAGACTCCCACTGGCACCGACGCTTCCTCAGCCTGCCTATTTGGGTAAACGTGGTTGAACCTCGATCCATACCAGCCTGAGCATGGTCCTGAAGCAGAGTTCGACAAGCAGAAGGCCTTCCGGGGGTGAGGGCCGTCGAACTACTTGATTAAACGTACAACTTATTTATGCAGGATCCAGCAGCAGATCGACAAGCCGAACGTTAGGCGTTCCCTCTGCCAGCCACATTAGTAGCGCCTCAGCCACCGGAAGTGTTCGCGGCCGTGATAAGCCATCTACGGCGTCGGCCAAGGCAACAAACACAAAGGATCCTACTGAAGCTGGTAGAAATGTCCCCAAGAGATCCAAGAAACCTTTGGACTCTACGGCAAAGTCGAGGCTAGGGAAGTCGGCAGACTCGTCCAAGAATGCAAACGTCTTCCTACCAGCGGGACAGAAGATGGCCCAGTTAAATGGGAGTATCACCTCCTCCAGCGCTAAGGTAGGCATAATACTACTATCCTCTCAGTCACATTCTTTACTCTGTGAATCAGCCTCAGCCACCGGTATTAAAGCCGCTTGACCAGAGTGACACGCTCCAAGTAGCCGCCCAACTATACTCCTGGTTATACATGAATAATAGCTTGAAGAAAGCCCACGATTTCTCGAATGCTGCAGCACGGGTGCGTCTCGCACTACGCTATAGCGCCCTGCATCTAACCGGATGAGGACAGGAAGCCATTGAGAGCTTCCGGCGGAGGTTACAAGAAGAAGAGTCTGACATTTCGGATCGACATATACGCTTCGAGGCTGAACGGTTGATAGCCTTCCTCGAGGAGTTAGCGTCGAGTGAGGTACCGAATGCTCTCCCGCCACATCGTGGACGCCGCTGACGAAAATCACAGATCGCTGCAGATGTGGCATGGGTAATACGGGGACTCATGAAGCACGAAGAAGAGACTACTCCTTTACTCGCCGAAGCTTTGACTTTGGCAGGACACGGAGTCAGGAACATCGACTATGTTTCGCCCATGCATCGGCTCAATGACCTCCTCAGTGACTTGGGTAAGTATCCGTCCGTCTCAGTTCCTACAGTCGCCTGATGCACTCTCAACGCAGCACGCTTAAGAACAAAAAGTACAACTCTGGAGACGGCGCTGCACCGCATCCTATCAAGACACCACCGAGAAGAGTCGTACCTGAAGCCGGTTCTCCAAGCATATCTGCCTGTTTTGCATGCGAGAGCCGATAACTTAGACACTGCCACTGAACTCATCCTAGATATAAAAGAAAACATTGGGATGTGGTTGGAACGGGAAAGTCTGGTACTGGACACCGGTGGAACCTAGATGGAGTGACTTGTCTGCTGCGTCGGTCAAGTAGTGCAGTAGCGTTGCTCTGATTGGGGTCGTCAATTCGTGTAGTTTCATATGGTTCCCAAGAAGGGCGGAATTAAATTGGGACGATACTCTTACAACGACACTGAAGTCCAAAACTCTCACGCAGCAGACGAGATACACGAACATGGAATACGGGTTGCAAACTCCAGATGTAGCCAAGTAGGCCAACAATCTGAACCGCTGCGTACCTGCGGCGCAAACACAGCTATGAATCGGAACTGCAGCCTCGACAACCTGTCAAAAATAGTCAAGAGCTATAACTAGGAAATGACAGGCGCTCTTCGTACCGCAGTGTACACACTCCACAACAGTCCCTTTCCTCAGCTGTGCCTTTGGCACTCTACAAATGCATGTCGAACCTTGGTAATTCATGTCCTGTAAGCCAGAATATCAACCCTGTGCCGTAAGCATAGAAGCGCCTGCGAGGATGTCTCACCCTAGTCTGGATGCACCGTAGACAGCAGAGTTTCTCATACCCAGCCTTTTTCCACTTAGCTATCAAACTAACGATCATCGAGTCAGACAACTAACCAAGTGAATAAAGCGTAGGACTTACTTTGCATCGGCATAACCCTCCTTCAACAGCCAGTCGTACAACTCTCGACTTATCGCCTCACGCTTGTAGTAAAGCTCATAGATATACCTCGAGCGAGCATGAGAGATGCGCATTATAGGCCACAGAGACTCCGTCTTCCGTTTACCCTCATGGGATTCATTCTCTGCATCACGCATCTTCTTCGCATAGTCATCGAGGATCTACAGGCCAGTTCAGCGTGGGCACATTCGCAGTCTCAGCGGAGAAGAAGGCTAAACAAACTAGACTTACAGCTTCGATATCCTCGTACCCTTCGGGCGGCTTCTTCGTCCTCGACGTCCGGATCTTGGGCATTGTGGTGGTGGTCCTCGTCCGAAGCGAGGCGCGGGAAAGCGCTGGACGACGCGGACGATGGCGAGGGCACGTGACTACAGCCTCGAGGACGGGTAGGTTCGTCATAAGCATGGTAAAATCGGTCGGACCATTCGGTCCTCACGTGCAGCGGAAGGGTCGGGCGTGAGAATAAAAAGGTCTGGTACACGTGAGCTCAGATGAGCTCAGATCCTCACAGAGCCTCACAGATCCAGATACGTCATAGCCCTAACCCTGCCGCACCCCAAGTCAGGAAGAAGCCCAAATCGCACTTCGCGCATAAGTCGCAGTTCTGCGCGCTCGTTGTCTGGCACGATGGTACCGCTCCCGCGCGCTCGTTCCCCGGCACAACGACTACTTCCTGCCCAGTACTGTGCTCCCTCTTCCCACGCTTGTGATTCTCTCGTCCCTCCGTCGACCACCGCTATGAATTAAGGGCAAATGCTGAGCTGGCGCCGCCAACAACCTATCTCGCTCAGTAGTAGCCTCGGTAATTCCTGGTACGTATCATCACACTCTCCCACATGATTTGCTCTGACAGTATTAGTCTCAAGACAGTAGGTCTGCAGTCCGTGTGGTGCCGGACGCTGGCACAAAGCTGGGTTCGTAGCGGTTACCTGGCGCCTCAGCCTCGACATCGACGTTCGGTTGCCCTCCGGTCGCCCCCGCCACCCCACAAGTCCAAGGAGGGAGGAAGAAAGGTGCTCCGTCCTCGAAGATGCCGTTCTCGCTCACCCTGCGCTTGTCGCTGCCCCGACAACGCCTCCTTCACCGCGCCGACAACTCCCCCATTGCCGCTCGGCGCGCCACCCTTTGTCAAGGTGCGCATCCGCCTTCTCCAGGCTTGTGTAATAGGAAGCTTGGGTATGCTGACTGGGTCTGGTGCACCGCGAGGACAGTGACAAGCAGCTCGAACGACTATGTCGCGGGCGGCCATGAGGACCCTTCCCCTCCCCTTCCTGTACATGGGCACCGCCCAGCGATCTACAGATACACCGTGAACGACCGGGTGACCTCCCTGCCGCCATGCAAGACTGGTGCGATATTTGTTTAGAGCCCAACCCTGCACCACGCCGCTCATCAGAGCCCCGCACGCTGTGTTTGATAGCTGACCGGGGGTTAGTTTGGTTATTCGGTTGCATATCAGGGTGAGTGCGTTCGTTTGGGCTGGGCACTTGCTCCAGCTTTAATATTTATCTGTGTGCTCATTGTGCGAATCATCTAAAGTTCGGCACGATCCTCATTGACTCCCTGCAGAAGCACAATACCTCACCATCGGTCCCATAATGACCTGGTCCCTCTGCATGATGACTGTTGGTGTCC
Source organism: Gloeophyllum trabeum ATCC 11539 (assembly GCF_000344685.1). Taxonomy (NCBI): domain Eukaryota; kingdom Fungi; phylum Basidiomycota; class Agaricomycetes; order Gloeophyllales; family Gloeophyllaceae; genus Gloeophyllum; species Gloeophyllum trabeum. The sequence goes on along the minus strand of NW_006920411.1, from coordinate 879,353 downwards.
TGGTTGACATCTCTGATGGCAACTTCCTTGTCCTGCAAGTCACATCGCCTTACCACCCCTGACGCAGCTGTACCACCTTCGGTTGGGATAGGGTAGTATAAGGTGGTTAGATGACATGTATACTATATGATAACATGAAAATAAACTAGCTTTACAATGTAAGCATATCCTACTGAGTAATAGAAGTGTGCGAGTAAGTTAATGACCTGCTTCGACGTTAGGCTTTGGTTTGAGAGCTAGAGCTCTCACGCGAAAGAGCATCAATGACAAAATATGATACCCCTTCAACCTCCTTCACGTCTTTGTTCATAAACTGGTCCCACTTTAAACCAGTCAAGTCAAATAGTCCAACGCCGTCACCGTCCTTGTAGCGGCTAGTGAGTAGGTCAGTGAAGGCACGATCTTCAATGCTATATGTATCCATCCCCGCGCCACCATGGACAAGATTGTACGCAACCGCACCAATCCGGTAGATGTGGCTTCGAAGCGCGCCACCGTCGATGGTTTTGCCCTTGACAAAGATTCCCTCAGGCTGTGGGAAGGGAATCGCAGGCCGTATGCTCAGATTGACACCGTCGGCGCAGCAATCACGTTTGTGGTTCATCGGGTGCCCCGTACCGCCCGGATACATGAGACGCTGGCACCGTGAACATACGTTCGCTTTACGCTATGTTGGTGACATCAGAGGTGGATACAATGAGATATCATGATTCGGATGATAAGCTCACCGTACTGGGATTGCTCTTCAGGTTAAAGATTTGTACAGCTTTGCAGTGCTTTGTCCAGAACTCCACATTTCCTGAAGCAGCTGCGAGAAGGTACAGCTCAGCTAAACAGTCTGTTGAGACATAAACCCGAACGTACACATGAAGTCATTATTTTTCAAGCGTTTCAGGACCTGTTCTTCAACTGAACCGAGCTTCTTCTGTAGAGCGCGAGGGTCTTTAGGAGTTGCGGACGCACCGGCCCTTTCAAGTATGCGCTTATTGAAGTCCAAAGTTGCATTCGCCCAGTCCCGAGGTTTCATGTCAGCAGACCGCCATTGATATTCCGCGCGCATGTCCATGAAGAGGAAATATTCTGGTCCATCATTGATTGAGAGGGCGCGAGGATCAATCTTGGTGTGTAGCTTGAAGAATAGCTCTGAACGGGTCATACTAGCAACAGCCGTAGACCCGGTCCCAAGCTAGTGAATGACCATGCCATCAGTGAAACTCTTAATGACCATAGAATACACTACTTACCGGTCCTGTATTAGCCGATTTGACGGTTCCGACATCCCGCGTGACTTCGAAGAACTGGTCAATTTTCCTGCGCTTTGTCGGCAAATCCCCGTGAGCAGCTACACTAGTAGCCGGTTCATGGGAAGTACTCGATGCTGACAACACCAGATCGTCCACTGCTAGACTTTGTCGTTTACGACTAGGAGGTGGTGTCAGCACTTCAGCGATCTGACCTGTGACGTTATACGAGGAGCCACCAGTCGGTGTTGTCGGTCTGAGCGGGGGACTACCGAGGACAGTAGAAGCCTCTTGGTGAGCTGTGGAGAAGTCCAAATGAGAGGGGTTGGAAGGAGCACTGGCAGCTGTAACCACTGCATCAGCAGTATTCGGTGGCAGACCTGTCTTGGCTGTCGGACTTGTACCATCGGAAGGAGACATAGTCACAGAAGTAATTGTGGACCCCGTCTTGGTAGTCTGCATTGCCGGTGCTAGATCGTGGCCGACTGAAGAACCTGCAGCAGTTAATTATCAGCTTATATACAATAGCTTGCAAAGCACTGTTCACCATTAACTTGTTTCCGCACAAGAACTGCTGGTTTTGAAAAAAGAGCTGGGTCAATCCTGAGCTCAGTGCTCACAAGGGACTCCAGTTCGTCACTGTCTTCGTTTCGTATGTCTGCAGTGAGAGCCTCGATGTCAATATTATCCTCCTCTTCCATCTTGATAAGGCCCTCCCATGAAAGTGCGTGATTTGACTGCACGAGACCAAAAGATTCACCACTTTCAACCTGGGTAAACATGGGAAGTAAGAGATTATTATCACAGGTCTGCGTGTTCCACCGCTTTGCGACATAGTTGATGAGGTGAATGTGGTGAAGGCCATGGGTTGAGCGAACAAAGGGGGAACGTGTCGATGCACTTTGTGTCGCCCGACGTCCTGTTGCAAGACTCATGTTGCGACGATGCACAAAATCATGCGAGAGCGCAACAAACATGACCAGGCCACTGGCCTGTGCTCGCTGCACACCATTCCATCCTCGAAACACGCACTCGATACGACTGCCGTCGGTAGCAACATCATCACGCACACGCATCAAGCAGCCGCGCTCGACATGTTTCATCTGCGACTCATGAATCTAGATTGGAGCCTGTTTAGGAATAACTACTAGACGTTGTAACAATCACCACGCACCTGTAGCGCCGCTTCCGACCAGGCTCCCTGTAGTGCCCATTTGTCGAATGCATCCTGCAGGCGTCTCTTCTGCTCGCCCTGTGGCCAGTACTGCGCTGGGGTGCTGGAAGTTGTATCTGCGCGAACCTTGATTATTGCACCAACAATGTCCTTGGAAATTGCAGAGCAATTAGGATTCCTCTTCCCTTGATGAATTCCCGCTACATAACTGTGTTCCATAATACTGTAACTCAATTATCTATGTCTCCGTGAAGTAAGGTTGGACAGACGTACCGCTCCTTGAAATGCCAGACGTCCAGTGCGATATGTATGGCTTCAAATACTGATACTGCCGAGCCTCGAATATGGCAACAGTTATCTGCGAGGAGGGTCTCCGGATAAGGGGCTTTCAAGATGTCACAACGCTTCTTGAATCCTCGTAAGACTTCTGTTATTTCCACGGTGGAGCCAGATTGACAGAGGCGCTGCAGTAATTGTCAATACTGCATAGGTACGGACATTCCGGGACTCACCCAATTGCATATCTGACTATCTTCGTTGATAGCCGCAAATAGCCCCCCACCAAACGGCTTCAGACGATCTCGCGATGGTGACACAATCTGTGCCTTCTTGGCCGAGCGGAATGTGTGATCAATGGATAACGTCCGAGCTGGTATACATCAGCACATGCCTTTGAAATGCCAAGAAAAGGTGTACATACCTGAGATAGTCTTGCAGTACTCTTCCGATTCAGCTTGGCGGGTCATCCGAACGAATGTCAGGTATACCTCGCTGATAATCTCATCGGAGATGGACTGATCCCTGTAGCCGTCGGCATCATATGGTCCGGAGAATGCTTGCCGCTTCGGATACAGTAGGGGGTCGATATAGCCAGCATCTATATATTGTAGATGACGCTGCTTGTGGATCAATAAATGAAGCTCTGAGTTGCGAGCCATGTCAGTAATCCTACCGTATGCATGGACCAAGAGGAACACATACGTTTAATGTGGGTTTCCAAAGATGCCGATGGTATACTCGGGCGCAGCTCAATGATTAAGTCGAACAGATCCCTTGTGACCGCGCATCTCTTGAGGAAGTGTGGAATACCGACTGCAATACAGATAAGATATGTCACACTCGGAGCGCGGAAGAGACTTACGTGGAACCTGCCAGTGTGGTATTCCATTCCAATAGTCGCGGTTGGTCGTTGTCCAGAAGCGCTGCCGAATTTTCCCTGCTTCATCTTCAGTGACCTCCTCGATGTCAGCAGCAGGAGCCAAGGAGTCGTCACAGTTCCCAGTGCCAGATACAACAGCCTTCGATTCGAGCATCAGAGCTTTCCGGTCTTCCTCGGCACCTTTGTCACAGGTCGAGCACAACATCTGGTAACCAATCGCGAGCTCTTCCTCCATCAGTCCATGGACCTCTCTCGGCCCTCCTTTCCCAGCCCACTGCTGCCACGATATGTCTGGCTTCGTACCCTGGTCCTGACAGCCTGGACACCTCTCTCTCAGGGACGGGAAATAGAATGGATGGACGACATTCAGAGGCTTGTAGTAGTAATGCTCTGGCTTGATCTGGGTCGGAAGCCCCTCAAACCTGGAAAATAGCAGTGGTGATGGTGCTATGAAGCGCGGACCTAGTATAGGGATGATCTTCGGAAGCTTAGAGGGTATTTGAGATGCCTTGTTCTTCCTTGGCTGGGTTTCGCGGTTCATCCACTCCACATACGCGCAAACATGCCCGACCCACTCCAGCTGACGGCGCTCTTGAGTGTTAGCCTGCTTGGACCATCGCGCTGACAAGCTCCTAGCCTAAACATGCTTCGTGAACAATCGTCCCATCAGGAATAGGTCCGTTATATACCTTCTCATTCCAATCCTTCACGAATGCCTGACGCTTTTTCTCATCCTTTATTGTTGATGCTATAGCAGCTTGTACTGATGGAGGATGGAATACCGACATTAAAGCATGCAGTAGAATAAACTAAAAGTGAGTAGTGTTGGACGACATTGAATAAATAGACGGTGACTGTGGCTGGCAGAAGCAGGCGAATATCGACCCTAGCCGCGCCGGACCTATACTCGGCAACACGACACTGCCGCAACATCGGTTGTGAGCGGGTAACTTAGGGTCGCACAATGCAATGTATAATGTTGAGGGAATATAATGCAGTTCTGGAAAGCTACAGACCGCTCCTCATGTTTGCTGATGGAAAGTACATGGTACCATTGATCCGACACCCCCAGGTACTACTTTCGTGGTTGAAGCAGACCGGATTATACCAAGCCCTCGTCAGCGGCTTACGAGAGCATGGAGCAGTCGATTCCTGCTGAGTTGCGTAAAAGGTGTACACGGATAATTCGATGTTGATCTCAAACTGAAACATAGTAAGTGGTATGCGGAGCATTAAATATTAAGTCCCTGCCACGACAGTAATGCATTATTGCATTAGTGAGACAAATGTGCAATATGTACATCAGAGAAAAAGATTCTACACATTGTATGAGGTGAGTATCACAACGGATCAAAGTACAAGCATAAGGTGAGAGCGTCAGCACAGCTGACACCCGAACTGAGATATTCACCGGGAACAGGACTAGGAGTTTGTAAGCAGTGACAGCAACGATGCGGCCGACAGCCGCTCTCGTTAGCTAGCATTTAAATGATGGTGTTGTCCTGCTTGATCCTGACGAAGGCGGGGATGTGCTACGTTTTGCTCGTTAGTATGCATTCTATTCCATTGCGATGCAAGGAGGTGGTGAGGGAGGAAAATCGCACCTGCCTGCATGTGCGCCGCATGCATGACCTCAATCTTCATGTTCTCCATCTTGAAGAGGTCGTCGGAGGGTGAGGATTCCGCCTCCTCCAGCGAGAGCAACACCTGCCTCATAACCACCCATCAGCAACCCTACACACCCACGCCAAAAGCACACTGGCTGGTACAGGTACTTACGACAACTGCGACAGTACTCGTATGCACTCTCCCATGCGCCTCCGTCGCCGACACGCGCTGAACGCGGTACACCCCGCTCTCCCACCTCAGGCACTCATATGCGCTTGCGCTGTGCACCTCGAGCACCACATCTTTCAACCGCCCTCGTCCGCGCTAGCGGTATGCGCGGCACACCCCCGTGCGTGCGCGAAGCGCTCGTACATGTACAGGAAATCGGCGAGGAAGAGCGAGGCCTCGCTGCCGTTTGGCGTTGAGCACGCGTTGCTCGTTGAAGGTTAGCTTTCGCATGGAGGGGCCGATGTCGTGTAGGAGGGAGGTCGTTTCGGTGAGGAGCTATTGGCAGTGTGGATGTTTGGTGCGTTGTGGGGGGGAAAGGGGGGGGCGTACCTGGGGTGTATGCAACCAGTCCTCCCACGCTCCGTGCAGCGGTTCGAGCTCTGAAAGCTGTTTCAACCACACAATGTCGGTACGTGTCGAGGATTTTGGTAGGGGAGCGGGATGTTCCTCAATCGTGCTAGGGGAGGATAAGGACAGTTAGTTATGCAAGCCTGAGCAGGGTATACGAACACACCTAATTGGCGAGCTGCACCTCTGGCAGTAACTGGGATATCGAGGCGAGCCCGCATCGAAAACTCCACGTATGCTGCAAGCTATGATTAGCCCGGGCCGCTGCTGTCCACGTATGTTCGAGACCCACATAGGCCTCTGCCTCTAGCCATCCTCACGTTTGGGTTGAACTGCGAGCATCCCCTAGAGTCCTCGTATACGTAGATAGCCTTATTGTATCTAGATACTTTGCCGGCGAAGAAACCCAGCAGAGGCGGAGCATCAATCGAGATTTAGGACTGCAGGCGAGATCCGTACGTAAAGAGTTTACACAATAAGATCCATCAGCCGGGAAGCCATCAATCTTACCACTAACAGGACTGCATCCTCTTTCCGGGCGCTTTCCTCGGGTGAAAGGCGTTTACCATGGCCGGTCCACGGAAGCAAAACAGGTTTTACCATGGCGAGAGCTCGGCGCTGACGCGCCGGCCATTTGCCATGCTTATGACCAATTTGCCCGAGGACGCGCCCCTTGTGCTCGAGGCGCTACGTCGTTTCCTGACACCTTCAGCGCAAATGAAAGCTATATGAGCGGAATCTCCTATGCCTCCAGCGTACCTACCTCTGCTGACACCACGTCTTTGTGCTGTTTAACCCAGTTCCTGCTCTACAATGCCTCTGATCGTGCCCGCCCTCCGCTTGACCGTGCTGTTCATGAATGTCTGGGAGACGTTCAAAACCGTTAAACCGCCCCGCCCATCCAGTCGCAACAATGGGCAGCCAAGTGCACGAGCTATGACCCAGAGGAAGCGCAATATGAAAGGGTGTTTGGCCGTTTGGGTCGTTTGGGTGAGTCGCGGCTAGCTACACCCGCTCGGACTACCTCTCAGTGTTCATTCCTAGTGTTGTTTCGCCCTGTACGAAGCGACTCTCGATGGGATAGTCGGCATTTTTATCCCATTCTACGACGAGATAAAGGCACTCCTGCTTCTCTTTCTGTTGTTGGCACGGGCTAAGGTCAGCATGTCTCATCTTGGATTTCGAGCGCATTGACTGATTTTACGGACTTTAGGGTGCAGAGCCTATTTACCTGCATGTTCTCCGTCCACTTCTGAAACCTTATGTCCCCTTGCTGGACTCCATGCTCGAGGTTACGGCGTTATTCGGCGGATTCTTCATCATGCTTGCATCTATTCCAGTTCAGTACGTAATGTCCTGGTGGAAAGGAACGACAACTTCGTTATACTTCGAAGCCACGCCTCAACCGGACAATCTCTCCGATGTGTCGTCTCTATCCTTGAACGGGTACGATGCAGGCGGCACCGAGCCAATCCAGCAGAGTAGAGTCCCTTCTCGAGAAGGCGACGGTGGCCGACCTCCATACTCCAGGAACAACACTATCAGGCCGTCTCGCGGTCAGCCAGCCGTGTATCCAACTGGCAATAGTCGAGGGGCTGCAAGCTCAGGATCGACCAATGGCCAAGCTTACTCGTATCCGCGCACAAGTTCTTCTGCGTCTTCGACGTCTCAACAAATCTGGCACCCGCCTCCATCTGCATATGATGATAATCATCCACCCGCCGGGATGCCAGGAACCGACGGCGCTCCCAGCGAGGTGGACCACGTTGAGGAGTGGCGACAATACCCGCCCTTCCCGTCTGCATATCCTGCGACTCCTGTGGCAACATCCGCCAAACTCCATGGAAACTCTGTAGGCACCAAACCTGATCCAAGCGGCATTGTGCCTGAGGACGAGGAATGGCGCAAGTATCCGCCTTTTCCCTCCGCGTACCCTGCCACACCCTTGAACACCCAGCCGAAGCTCCCGTCTCTGGTAGCGGCTATGCAAGGTACTCAAGGGATTCCCGAAGAGGAGATAGATGGTGCCTCACATGAGCCTTATCAAAGACCCAGACAGGGTTTTGAGCGGTCGCTCAAGCAACCCCAGAACGCCCCCCCTAGTTCTGACGGGAGCTTGAGCGACAACGCCGAAATGATAGGGGTACAAGAATATAATAATTTCTCAGACCATCCTGCCGAGAGTCAAGAAGAAACTATGGTATCCGATGGCAGCAGCGACGACGGCGAATATCATATCGAAGAGGATAGCTTTGACATCTCCTTCACCACTCCTCGCGTCGGCAAGATCGCTGGAGCGAAGGATGATCCACAAGCTACCGTCACACGCCGACAAACCCGTAGACCGATGTCTGTGGCACTAACCGAGTCGTCCAGCTACCACAGTCAATCCACTAATCTATCTACGACCGACAACGGCTCTTCGCTAAGGACAGCTATTTCCCGTTCCCCTTCAGAGTCCTCGGTATCGTCCACATTCTCCGATACTGGCTCAGTCGCCGGACGCAAGAGAACCAGGGCGCTCAACGATCATTCCTCAGGCCTAAACACAGAGTCTGAAGACGATTTAGCCGAGGAAACTATTCGGCCCCGTGCTCTCAACAAGAAGACGTCGTCGAAATCGGCGTCACGGCTTCGCCCCCCTACCTCTCGGACGCGACCGAAGATGCCGTCAGCTCTGTTAACAGACGCCGAAGGTGACGACGAGCTGAACCCTACGGACAGTGACGAGAGCGCTGCAGACTCCGTGGTGAAGCGGCGCAAAGTCGTAGCTTCCTCTGGGGAGACGAAGCCTGTACAGGAACGCCGCAAAGGGTTGCGTCCCAGAACTACCTCGCAGGCTTCTCAGAGGGAGTCGAGAGTAGCGGCTCCGTCTCGTCCGCGGAAGCGGCCAGTCAGTCAGGCTACTGTTGCGCGTAAGCCTTCCTCGTCCGTTTTGACCAGACGTACGAAGAGTGGACAGGAGGTGTCTAACGGGGCGCAGAAGACTGACGGTCCACGGGTGTGGAAATAGGTGGTGGCGGCGGAATTGTATTATTCAACACAACAGTGGCAGCATTCCATTTGTCCATCTCTCACATATCACATAGACAGGTCTGGGTTACAGTCACGATCTATTACGCACTGACCGGTTGGACTGCATATTTGCATTTGTATTATACGTGAACATCCAGGCTCCTAGAACCATCCGTCTCCGCGTCCTCGATCCTCTCTGCTAGGGCATATGTGAAGATATTATGTAATAGGGCTTATATAATGCAACTTATTTATAGATGTGTTTCCTAATTAAGACGACTAGTGAGGATGAGGACGCTCTGAGACGGCTGGCCCAACTCGTCGTCCGAGGTTTTACCGGAATTATGTAAGGCAGCTAAGCGACTAACGACGCGTCGGTTTATTGACGTTCGCCGACTGCCCGATTTGGATTTTCGAGCTGGCTTTGTCGTAGCACCTCAGCCGCCCTTCGAGCATGTCATCTGCGTCGATAGCGGGATGTATAATGCAATTAAATAGAAGTAATCCTTGGATAGTATGCATGAGAAGTCTATGGGTTGTTGCTATGTATTTTTGATGCATAAATCACTTTGCAAACATTGAAAGGTGCAAGTACTAGGCTCCTCAATGAAACATGGCCCAAGACCTTAGGGCACGGGGTATATGAAATTTCCTATGATACGGATATGGCAGCTTGCCTCACTCTTGCGGT
>NW_006920411.1:868611-869777 GCF_000344685.1 Gloeophyllum trabeum ATCC 11539 | reverse complement strand
ACACATATAAACGGGTGCTAAAATAGTTTAAGACCAATGCAAATACCTTTGGTATACTTCTGACACTCAGAGGGGCTTGTCTATAGCCATTATGCCTCTTCAGCCGGATATTCAGCCTTCGGAACTACTGATAACCATTGCATGAGTATACCATTCAGCTAGGACATTTTTACATTACTATAAAGTACACCGAGCGGTAAATCCCAAGGTAATAATTTGTAAGTGGTTGCGTGAAGGCCCGCCGACCGCTGGTGAAAGGCTTCAGCCACCGTCCGCTTAGTCAGCCTCGGGGATCTCGGCGACGACATTTGTGCCAGCCGTCCTATAGCGTTCTCCTCCTCTTGTTCGTTCTGTATCCGGTAATTCTCATATAATACATTTTCTTACATAATATTTCACTTCTGCCCTAGTAATTAGAGGAGCGCGAACGCTAAGGACGGGTGGTTTAGGAGCCTGACCTCAGCCGCCCTTCGAGCATGTCATCTGCTCATCCGCGTGATGTTGGGGACATAGAGTTTGCATCTGTCAATATCGGAATAGTGCATCTCTGACCCGTTGATTGCATGCACTTCGGGCGAGTGTGCGCGGGAATCTCCCCACTTCAACCAAGAAAACAGTGAACAGCTATTCACCGCAAGAGTGAGGCAAGCTGCCATATCCGTATCATAGGAAATTTCATATACCCCGTGCCCTAAGGTCTTGGGCCATGTTTCATTGAGGAGCCTAGTACTTGCACCTTTCAATGTTTGCAAAGTGATTTATGCATCAAAAATACATAGCAACAACCCATAGACTTCTCATGCATACTATCCAAGGATTACTTCTATTTAATTGCATTATACATCCCGCTATCGACGCAGATGACATGCTCGAAGGGCGGCTGAGGTGCTACGACAAAGCCAGCTCGAAAATCCAAATCGGGCAGTCGGCGAACGTCAATAAACCGACGCGTCGTTAGTCGCTTAGCTGCCTTACATAATTCCGGTAAAACCTCGGACGACGAGTTGGGCCAGCCGTCTCAGAGCGTCCTCATCCTCACTAGTCGTCTTAATTAGGAAACACATCTATAAATAAGTTGCATTATATAAGCCCTATTACATAATATCTTCACATATGCCCTAGCAGAGAGGATCGAGGACGCGGAGACGGATGGTTCTAGGAGCCTG
>NW_006920411.1:839103-868334 GCF_000344685.1 Gloeophyllum trabeum ATCC 11539 | reverse complement strand
CATATACCCCGTGCCTAAGGTCTTGGGCCATGTTTCATTGAGGAGCCTAGTACTTGCACCTTTCAATGTTTGCAAAGTGATTTATGCATCAAAAATACATAGCAACAACCCATAGACTTCTCATGCATACTATCCAAGGATTACTTCTATTTAATTGCATTATACATCCCGCTATCGACGCAGATGACATGCTCGAAGGGCGGCTGAGGTGCTACGACAAAGCCAGCTCGAAAATCCAAATCGGGCAGTCGGCGAACGTCAATAAACCGACGCGTCGTTAGTCGCTTAGCTGCCTTACATAATTCCGGTAAAACCTCGGACGACGAGTTGGGCCAGCCGTCTCAGAGCGTCCTCATCCTCACTAGTCGTCTTAATTAGGAAACACATCTATAAATAAGTTGCATTATATAAGCCCTATTACATAATATCTTCACATATGCCCTAGCAGAGAGGATCGAGGACGCGGAGACGGATGGTTCTAGGAGCCTGCTTCCCATCTAGCACTGCCTTCCAAGGCTTCAACAGAACAGAAAAGAACATTTCTCGCACTTATCTATTCTCCATCCTGCCTAAACTCTAATTCTCTCGTTCAGCTTCGACGTCCGGCCGTCAGGGCCAGCGTCGGTTTGTCATTTTGTGAGCCGTGCGGTTCATCGTTCCTCTCCGCTACTAAATTAAGTAGCCATGGTAAGCACTAGAGTATCAGAGTTTCCTGCAGACCGGTCGTCACTGTTGACTGACACCTTGCATGGGTATCTGTTGCACTCTAGGCACAAGTCGCAGTAAACTGCATGGCTGAATTCTCAGTGAAGGCGGCCAACGAAATGCCCTTACGTCTCTTCGACAACCGGATGCTGTTTCTCAGCTATGCAGACTGGTGAAGTCAACCCGGCTGTGCTAGGGAAGGCTAGGGATAGGTGCACAGCCGCTGCCTCGTGTCTTCACAAAAGACTGCAAGAGAGCATCCTTCCCACCCAGTTACGCTGATAATCTAGGCCATTTGCTAATCTTGAATGACGTTCATCAGATTACTTTGAGGCTGTAAGCCTTGTCATCTGTCCGCTAGAGCGCCTAAGGCTGCCACAGGTTTACTTCTCGTATCGTCCAATTTACCTCTCTCGGTGTGCCTGTGCTGCATCATGTTAGTTTTCTGGATTTCTACTCTACGACACGTTGCAAACCTTTGCGCACCATGTCCAGCCTCGGGAGGCTCATAAGGAGCGTCACATTCGGATATGTCTCCCCTTGGAAGAGTCACCCGCCTCCGGGTCATTCTAACTATATTGCATGCCAAAGTCCCCCGTACGGAAGTCGGCGAAAGACCGCAAAGCCTCACATTCACGCAGAGGACCTAAGGACGTCCCACAGCACCTGGTATGCACAACTGTATTGCTCGGACGGGAGGTTCACAGCTGATTATGAGTATCCTCTAGATGCCGAGCTACGGTATCCGAATCTTCGGGAAACTTACACCCGATATGACTCCTGTAACCAGTGACGGCTTCACTGAGTCCAGCTTTCCCTTCCGGGAGGCGGATGCTACGAATAACGACAGTGTCGAGGTACCGTCGGAACAAGAACACTCCCGAAGACCGCGTCGCGGTCGTCGCGCAAGGAAAGGCAAAGCGAAACAGCCAGTCGAGTCAGTCGCCACTGGCAGTCAATATCGGGTAGAGGAAGCGAGCGCTCAGTTCGAGGGTTCCCTTGTCGAGCCCGTCCCCCAATGTCCCCCAGGCCATCTCCCTGTCCCCGTTCCTGCGAACCATTCGCGTGTCCCTTATGTGTCCCAGCCACTGCCCCAGTCCGAACCGAGTTATAATGTAAACTATAATGGTGGTAATATCTACCAGTACGAACTCTCTGCCGCTTTAAGGACGTCATCTGACATGCAGAGTCCCATCCCTATCCGACCATCACGACCCCGCCCTCGTTTCCCCTCTCTGCCGCCTGTCGCTCGACCTCTCTTTCACGTCCCTCAAACTGAGAATGGCCGGCCACGCTTCATCCCATCCCTTCGTAACGGCTTCCCCCCTCCTTCATCGGCTCCCACTGTCCTAACTTCACATCCGCAACCCAATGCTCCGTACTCCCGCAGAGAATACGCTCATGCTCACCCTTTCCCTATGCATAGGACCGCTCCACAGAGCACCGAGCTTCCCATGTCAAATGGCTGGAGACCGATGGAATCGCACAGTGATAACTTGCGGCATATGCAGGAGAGGGATCTGCGTGCGCAGATGCTGAATGAGCAGAGCTTGGCTTACGGGCTGTCTAATGGGGATACTGCTGGCTCATCAGGTGCTCCGTTCGCGCCTCCTGAGTACGGGACAAACTACTATTCATACGGAGGGGCGCTGCAAGCGCCTGGTACGCTAGCTCAGGATGGCTTTGCGGGGGTGGAGCGATACACTGGTGTTGACGTTGAGGCTGCTGCTATGGGCACGAATGCCGTCTCTCATGGAGATGCAGTGCTGGGCCCCTTTGGATGGAGCTGACACTACGGGGGGAGGGGGGGGCCTTGACGGCGATGCGAATTGACCCGCCCTCATGCACCGTCTGACCATGATGAAGACGGCAGATTGAGTGTGAGGCATCCATGATGGTCTGCCTTACACGCCAGCCTTCGGAACTAGAGACGCCCATATACATGGCGAGGGGCTCCAGAAGAACCCGAGGCTGCAGATTTTCGGGCGGGAAGAGGATGGGTTGGAATAAAGGAAGTCGATCTACGACTCGCTGCATGCTATGCTTTCTACCTGAACGGAGAGGAAGACGACATGAAGCAGTACCCTATGCAATTCCTACATAAAGTATCTTACGTCGTCTCTTAATTCATTTAATTCATTTGCTGTACTCTCCTCGCATATTGTGGCCAGCCAGCGCAGATTCATAAGAATATAGTCTTGGTCCCTTACTTCTTAAGTCTCTTGGTAGCCCGTGTGGCCACGGGCGCCGCGGTATCAACAGACGAGATTGACATGGATCGTCGGGACGACGCCTGGATATACTGCTTCAGGCGCAGACCAAGGTACACAAGGATAGATCCTCGTACCTTCCTAGCCCGCCCGCTTCGGACGCTCACAACGCTCTGCGCTCGAACGCTATCTTCCTCCTTCTCCCCATCAGCGTCCCTCTCAGTACCTGTCTCGTCTTGGTCGACGTCCATGGGGGTCTCCGCAGCATCTCCTGCCACCGACGCGCTGCTGCTCTTGCTCTCGAGTCTCATCCGTGCCGTCCGGATTTCTTGGTCAACGCGGTCGACGGCACGCTTGAGGTCGACAAGGGCTGCCGCGGCGTCCAGGAGACTTTCGAGTTTCTCGCAATTGTCTTTAGTCGGCATGACCAGACGAGTATGGTTTATACCGAGCTCAGCAAGAGCAGCTGTGATTTTCGGTGCAAGGCCGGCGGGCTTTGGAACAGGGATCTTGAATGATCTCAAGTACACTGGCGTGTGTGCATTCTTTGTAACAGGTAGATTGCTTGGCGCCGGGGCGGAGTTTCGATGAATGCAATGGAGAATGTCTGTGAAATGAGCTTAGTGATCGTCCGTCACGCATGAACGACATGATAAACACACCTTCCTCGGGTGAGGGGACAGATGCTTTCGCTGATTGTTGTCCTTTCTTCGGTACGGGCGTACCCAATGATATGATGTTCGACGGCCCAGCAGATGCGCTTTCCCATTCGCTTCCGTGCCTCCTTTTCTTCTGCTTGGTATCGCCCGAGCCCATGGGGCCTTCGTCGTCTATGGGAAGGCCGTCCAAGCCACTTTCAATGCCTGCCAACGTGCGCAAAAGTTCATCTCGATCCCGCTTGAACCGCCTCTCCGTTTGCTCAAGGCGCTTGATCTCGATGAAGAGAGCTTCCTCCTCCGCAATCTGGGCTGGAGTGCGTGATGCTAGGCTGGCTAGATACTTCTTGCGTGTCGTCTCACGTTCTGTGGGGAAAGCCTCAGTATAGGGGTGAGCAAATATGTCTTTTCGACCGTACCTTTGTCAAACTGGAAGCTAGATAGTAAGTTGGTTCTACTTGTCTCATCACCAGGCCATGGCCGACTCCGGACGAGCTTTCGACAAACGCTGAAGTATCTATCCTTGAGATCCTGATACGACAGAACGGTAAGACGTGATAGCGGTGCCACAGGAGACTATCTTGCTCACTTCCATGGAACGTTCAGGGCCGCCCGGGAAGTTATAACGGTCATGTATGATAAACCATCGTAGGTCATATTCCCTCACGACATCGAATAGATAGTCGGTCTCTTCTTTCGACCATTCACTGTCTTTGCAAAAATCGTCATTAGTGGCCATTGGAAAGGTCCAGCAGACCTACCCTCAAGGAGACGGGTGTACTCATCTTGTGAGTATGTGTAGATATTTGATTGTGCATTGTATTTAGCCCAAAAATATTCTATTATACACGGTGAACATATGGTTATATGCGACACGCGAGAGATATTACCCTCGTTGGGGTCATCGGTGGCCTTGACCCAGTGGTTAAGTTCCAGTGAGTCTTTACGAGCAGGGTTCTTGAAAGAACGACGCTCCCTGTAGAACGATGATATCGTGCCTACGATTCTCCTCGGGGGGCGACGTACCATCTGACCTTCTGGGTCCCGCTGAGATTGGGTTTCTGCTTCAATCGCGGCTTCGAACTCTCTGGCAGAGATGCCATAGACGGACCAATCAAGGCAAATAGTTCTCGAGAAATGCCATTCGGCTTGCCGGTTGAAGCAGATTTCTTCAAAGGTTGTTGACTTTGGGTCGAAGGACTTCCGGCAGGAGGCAAAGATAGGATGCTTCGTACATCGGCCGCCGATGCGCCTGACATGTTATGGGAGGAAAGAGCAGATAGAGCCTATGGCACCGATTATCCCAGAGTAATAGCTAGCTACAGGCAACAAAGAATGCAGCTGGAGGTCCAAGACGAGAGTAAGTCTAAGGAGCTCAGCAAGAGTTAGCCGGCCACAGACGCGCCTGGTCGGCATCGGCCGTATTGCTTGGACGTATTTGCGGGGGTGGCTTGAGTTGGACATGGACGCGACTTCCAGCCATATCCTCACTTAGAATCACGGCCCGAACAATGCAAACTCTTCTAAGGCAGTCCTGTATACGCTCTCGGTCCTTCCAAACGGCGCACCCTCGCTGGCGAGAGGCTCACGGTCCATTCACCAATATCCTGGCGAGCGAAGTTCCTCCACCAGTGCAGGTCAGCCAAATCACTCCCGAAGGAATACAGCTCGCAGACGGGCTGGTCATCCCTTCGGCATGTATATTCTTGGAGGGGAAAGTCTTCTTATGGGACGTCCCTCAAAGTCTTTGGGATGGCTGGAATAAAGATAGGTTTGAGATATTCGACACGGTCGTACCCAAGCCAGGTATGTGTCTCTACACCGGACTCCGCATCTTTGAAGTAAGACTCCCCGTCGCATCAGATCTGTTATTGCTTGGTACCGGAAAGTCCGCAGCTCTGCCTCCTCCTTCAATTCGGTCGTTCTTGAGCGAGATTGGGGTTCAAATGGACGTCATGGACACGGTTCGTCTCATGACTTGTTCACAGATCGGGCTCGAGATCATATTGATTGTGTTAAGCGTAATGCATGCTCTACTTACAACCTTCTCTCTGAGGAGGGGCGCCGAGTCGCAGCCGCTCTGCTGCCCATTCAGCCGCGGGCATGGCAGAAGCGGTCATAAAACCATACGCAGGATACGATGCAAAAGACGCCTGCCACATTCTCGTCGATGCTGTATGCTATGTTACAGATACTTGGTCGGGGTTTCCTGATATTTCTGGCCGATAGATTACGCTGGCGGCGCCTTTCTCTTGCCCTTCTGTGTGGCTGACGCCGATGGCTCTTCCTCATCATCGTACTGGCTTGGTACCCTAATCTCTATAGGCAACAGATTGCCTGTTCGATAAGTCCAATGTGTATTAACGAGACCATACGGGGACCAAACAAGCAATGAAACATGGCATTGGGATGATACAAGGTTATCACAATGGTGAATACACGCACCTGTCTCCGGGTCCTTATACTGCACGGCAAGCGTGTCCCAGTTCATAAGCAATCCCTTAATCGCTGCATTTTCGTTGAGAGGTTCGTATTTCCCAGTAAGCCGGCCCTTTTCCTTCAAGGCGCGAGATAGCTCGAAGTCGTTCGTCGACGCGACCTCTGGAAGACCAGATACTTGATTTCTCACGTTAGCTTTGAATGCAGAAAGCACCTCCTGCTTCAGGTCCGCGACAGTCGAAGTCTGGCTGCCCGAAACGAAGATAGTGAGGGAGTAGGTCTTGACCGGGAACAGCAGATTTTTTGGTTGAGGCTTAGGCTGGACAGCACACAATTTAGATCATGAGTCGACATAGAGATATCTGCGGTTAGCTACGCGTACCATTGATGAATGTCGAGAACAGCCAAATGTAACGTTGAAGACGGCGTAGAGACCCAAATTAAGGCTCCGTTCGGTTGCACGGCCGCGTCGCGGCGCTCTCAAGGCGCCACAGCCAGCTCGGCTGCGTGGCAGTGCTTTTAGTGAGAGGCGATTGGCTGAAAGACTGTTTTGGCGTCGTTGGCCGCGACGCGGCCATGCATCCGAACGCAGCCTAAACTCCGCTTTACACCTGAGAGCGACCTTGCCGGCTGCAGGCCGGCTGCAATTAGCTTAACACCGACTGGTTGTGGCTGCCGCCGACGACGATGAGCTTGTTCCACGACCCTACGGCGGCGTCCACGCCATACAAGGATCCGACTCCTCTCCCCGATGACATTCCCAAGGTCAACGAATTGGGAGCGACCAGCGCACCTCTGAAGAGCGCTTCGTTCTTCATTGGAGCTCATTGCAAGGAGTTCAATGGTGCGTTTGCGTCACAACGTTCTCCATAAGGCTGTAGGTTAACCTGTACTCGTATCAATCATTGCTACTCTTGGGCTCGTTATTGGGGACGCTTCGACGGTGAACGTATAAACCATACTATGACACCGTGTACGCGCGGGGCTTGGAATATTCAGAGGACTTCATGCTATGCAAGCAGGAGAGCCGCGATCCCGCACATTGTCTCAAGGAAGGACGCAGGGTGACCCGATGTGCAGCTGACTTGTGAGTACCCAATATCCGTATTCCTGGCTTGACCATACCTGGTAGAGTGGAGAGGGCCGGATTTCTTACCACCTATTGCTATAGAATAAACAAGCTCCGTGAAAACTGCTTCAAAGAGTTCGAGGAACACTGGAATTGTCTAGAGTATAACAACCAGGTATGCCTTGATGATGCCCTGCCGCTGTACTCACGTCTCAACCTCGGGTGGTCTCGGAAATTGACGCCTTTACGCTCTAGGAATTCTATCCCTGCCGCAAACCTGAACGGGCACTCAACAAGTGCGTCTTCGAGAAGATGGTGCGTTCCTCGTGCTCCTGCCGGTCCAGATCTACGTGTTCACTTGCAATACAGGGTCTGACGAAGACCATCCCTGGGACACCCGAGGGCAAAACACCGGTGCATGAGCTTACGAACCCTGTCTTCAAGCGTCAGCAGAAGTAGAGCGCTCTTGTTCTATTCTGCGCATGGGATTATCCCTCCCCAGGGGGCTTTAATGCAGACGCTGTGCTTCTGGGGCTGGCTCTCGTGTCGTAGCTGTCCTGGAGCCCTTCTGACTCCTGCCAATATTGCTATACATCATGAATAGAAGCAGCAAGACATGCACCCGGCCGTGTCGCGGCGAGTATATCAGCTGTCTTTGAGTGGAACGCTATGAATTCAACAACCCTATGGGTGTCTGAGAGAACTTTGAAGACCAGAAAGTAAGGGAAACTGACAAATAGTTGCATAATTACGGACTTGGATTCAGAAAGGAGACGTGGACGCGACGTGGACGCGATCGGACCAATGCTCCGCTCATTCCCGCCTTTGCCACGACCGCGTGTTCGTCTGGCCCTCCACAAGTACTCTACATCTTCCACCTGTAATCAACTCAGTCCGCAACATGCCATCTATGTCTCGAACTCGGTCAATCCCTATTTCAACCTCTCCCTTGAGGATTGGTCCGTCCCAATTATCTAGGACCATGAGAAGTCGCGAATTTTGACCGATTCCCTGTGCACTTAGGCTCTTCAGACATAAGAACCACCAGGAGCCATTATTACTCCTATACAGGAATACACCATGCGTCGTCATAGGCAGGAATCAGAATCCGTGGAAGGAGGTCAATATGTCGGCCTTGAAAGCGAGGAACATACCGTTCATCAGGAGAAGGAGTGGTGGGGGCACAGTATATCACGTACAGCTCTCCGGATACCTTCTCCACCTGTGGATATACTTACCGAGTGCTCATGCAGGACCTAGGAAATACTAACTACTCGATACACCTCCCGCGAGCGTCTTTCGATCGACATGAGACAGCTGAACTGGTTCGGAGAGCGATCAGTACGCTGGGTATTGACGTTCGCGTTAATGATAGGAATGACATATGCGTGGGGTCTGAAAAGATACGTGTCCCGGGTCCAATGTGCGTGCCTGCAGCTAACGAATGTTTTCGTTTGTACGTGTCCGGATCTGCATATAAAATCGTCCACCAGAGAGCATACCACCACGGAACCATGCTAATATCTACACGGCTAGACACTCTTGGCGCTCTGCTAAGAGCTGACAAGGTATTATCCATGGTCGAAAGCTTAACACTAGCATTCTGATACCGAATGCAGGATACGATGGTGACGAAAGGCGTGGATTCCGTCCGCTCACCAGTGTGCAATCTCCGTCAGTTCAGTTCCACGATCAATCATGAAACGTTCGTGGATGCTGTGATTAAGGAGTTCAGGAAAGAATACGATATACGGGAGACGGTGAATAGTATGCCAATGAACGTTGTCCAATTCCGCTAAACGCTTACCAAGGTTCAATACGTGGATAATGGCGAAGGAGTAGATGATATTGAGTATATCCGGAACGGGATGACGGAGCTGCTTGTAAGTCTTATAGTATGTCCGTGAAAGCCGGGATTGACCGGCAGCTTGGGACGCAGAGTTGGGACTGGGCATTTGGCCAGACTCCAGAGTTCACATATACGCTGAAGAAAACGTTGCCCTGGGGCACAGTGGTAAGTACCGAGCCCTTCCTTAGGTTGTGCTTGCACTAACGGACTGCCAGACTGCTGAGATCCGCTCGAAGCATGGCGTAATTCTATCCGCCGCTTTTGCTGGCGAAGGGGACGTGTCCCAAGAGACACTAGAACAACTAGGTCGAAGACTCGAGGGACAGAAGTATGGCTTCGTGGATGCAGATATAGTAAGGGATATCACAGAGCAGGACAACCGGTACCGAGATATCTGGGATTTCCTTTCATCGTCCATGGATACTTACAGCTACAGACCATAAGGCCCATATATGAAGTTGTGTACGGCGGTAACATTGCGCAGCTTTGAGCGGCGCATAGCCGTGATCTATAAACGCGAGTTTCGGGCTAAGTGAACAGGATGGAGTGTATTGTAGAAACTTCATCGTGTCCTCTCAGTGTACCACATACTACTCGTCGAGAAATCATCCGGTGCCACTGGATCGGACTAAACGAGGGACGTTACTTGGCACAGACTCTTAAGAGTCAAATAGCACGCACCCTCTGTCCCCGAGGATGTCCGGTTAGCCGTCTGTCTCTGTCCATCATCATCTCGTCCCAGGCGTCAATGTTGTATCGAGGGCCCTAGTAATCGGACAGGTCGTGCCCAGAATGAATTAGGGGCACGTGTATGGAATTTGCGAGGAATAGACTTGGACAGTACCTTGCCCTGGTTCTGCAGCCGCTTCGACGTGTTCAGCAGGGTGCCGGCAGCCCCGAACATGACGGTGAGCAAACCTATCGGTCGAGTCAGTGGCCAGCAAGACGCGTAAGTGGTAGGCGCACCGAAGGGGATGAGAGCCTCCCAGGGAACAGGCATGGTGACGAACTGAGCGTTGATATCGTTGGACGGAACTATAGGTAGGTCTGACGCCACCCGATTGGCTGCATGGATGTTTGCAGATATTTGTATCCCGACAAACATACGATAAATGGAGTATTTCCCACTTTCCGTGGACTGTAGGTAATTCCACGCGGCCTATCCGACACTCTCGTATGCGCCATGTGAAAGAGCCTTGCGCGTGCGCATCAGAATTATCACAAGGTATTGTTAAAGCCACTGCTTCATTCAACCACATCAGAGAATGAAGAATAGATTGTTACCAATCACTCGGAAAGAACAACATGGAATTATAGACGGATTCTATAGCTACAACGGTGGAAGTAGTGTCGGAATGTATATGTATAGGAAACACCTTGCTGGAGGGGAACCCGGGCCACATGAATCTTTCGGGAACTGCATTGCTCATTTGAACCGGATATCGCGTCTTGCTGTCAGGATGGGTCTATCCGGACCTCCCGAGGACAAGCGTATAAGGGACGCACTGACCCGGTGCGCTCTCATGAATACGTGAAGCGCAGGACGAAATTAACTACCACAGCCACTGCACCCGGGCGTTAGACGCATCAATCGCGGGATTAGCACGGACCACCTACCGAGAAGGGCAATGCATAACAAGGTCTGCGGGGTGCATTGGTATCAGCAACAGTTCAGCAAGAAAGGGAGGAAACCTACCGGTCCCAACCTATCGTCGTAGGGTCCACGACCTCCCCGGCGGATAGAGGCAGCGCGCCAATGGTAGGTATATAGGGCGTAGATCATGACGGCCATTGCTATCAGATAAGGATAGCATTGCCATGGGATGTCTCACATAAGTTGAGATACCTCAAACAACTCACCTACGATGGAGAACATAGCGGCACTGATCTTTCCAACCTACAAAGCACTTTTCAGCCAATCAGACAGTGATATTACATCCGACGTGCGTACCTTGTCACCAAAATTCAGCAACCCAACTGCCAATCCTCCCAAAACGACAGTAAAATGCAGCCATGACAAGAAAGTACGTTCGTTCGCAAACGAGACTTTGGGTTCGACCCGGACAGGGAGGGCTATGCGCTTCTGCGCAGTACGCTGGAGGAGAGGCTGCGTCGACATGGCGGTCAATAGAGAACCTATGCAGAGGCTGATAATAGACAGTCTAGAGCAACCGTCCTCGGGCTGCAGCGGGGACCTGGTCTTGACATAAAGCCAGAAACGAATGGGATCGGGTCCACCACGAACGTTCGTGGTCACACGTCACATTTGGAGTAGCGTCTGTGACAGTCCTTCTTCCTCCACGACTTCACGTCGGCATCTTTTCCCCTGCTCTGGCTGCCTGCAAGTCCTAGGACCGTTGAGGTTGATGTTACCAGATGCTACTCTGCTGCCCTTAAGTATAGTTATGTGGGGCCTGTTGGCTTTGTGCTGTTCGCAGACGCTCATGGTGCGGCAGTGGTAGTGTGGCTGGGATCGGCCAATGCCGGTAGGGTGGGAAAATGCATTTTGAGGTCCCAGAAACCCCTGCAGAGCAGGGGCATGTTTGTTGCCGTAAAATTCTAGGAGCGAGCAGAGCCAGTCAAACCTTGTGATCCACTTGTTCCGCTGGCTTTACGCTTATCTTTTGTATTAAGGAGGACAAAATACTTACTATTGGCGATGCGGGTAGTTGGCATCTGCCACTTCTTCTAATTCACGGGAGACCTCACTGTTAGCATACGGGGAATGCTACAATGATGTATGGGCATTGAATATTGAATATTAAATCTTAATGTGTGATGCATTACAAGGTCAAGTTTACACTCACTGCGGTGGGCAGCTGGGGACTATGTGTCAGTATGGTTCGACGTTTCGCTCGATTCAACAGCTTCAAGAGGCACCATGCAGGGCATTCGAGGCTACTCACAGTAATTCCCAATGCCCAATGATCCCACATCTGGCCCTTTCTGAGCACGAGGTAAGTGTGATTTTTCTCGTGATTCCGTTTTCATTCCTGTTACGCGTTCCGCGGAACGGACACATCTTTGAATTGGCTGCTAAGAAGCCTGAAGAAATCGGGGTGCAATGTTGGGTGATACTACTTCAAAGGCTATTTGTCCTTAATTAGATACATCCATAAATCAGACCACTTCCTTTGCAGCAGCAATTCTGCTCAGATATTCCGTTTCCTCGAATATTTTCCCGATATCAGAAGCGCATCAATGATACGAGTGTCTACCTCCAGTACCCCTCGAACATGTAAGTGGATTGGTATATTCTCAGAATATCCTTATATTCTTGGGGGAACACCCGTATACAGAGTGACCACCGCTATGTATTGCGCTCTCAGTCGGGGCTGCATCTTCTGTCGGTGCCAGTCTGCGCTACTGCCTCTGGGCCCAATTCCTCGGTAGCACCGCCACTGATCCAGTTTTACTCCCGCTTCGGATTGACGCGGTGGCTGTGCAGGCGCTTCATTCGTGTGTCACAGTGTGTGCATGTCGATACATGATTAAATTATACAACAGGACTGCATGGATGGACTATGGTCACAGGGGCAGGACATGTCCTGGAGGGTTTGCTTGCTGATGACTTAACTACCTTTTTGTGTATCGAAGGAGTGCAATGTTAGACCGTAGAAGATAAACCAGCGTAAACGACAAGTTCTCCCTTCTCTCGCCGCCCCTCGATCACCTTGAACAGCCTCAAAAGTCTTAAAAATAAACTTCACGCAAAGATGGGTGGTCCAGGAGATGGCGAAAGTATGTGAGAGCGCGAAGAGGGAGAAAGGGGGCTCTAGGCAATTTCGTGCCGGCAGGATAGTCGGTGGATTGCATGTACGGCAACCGAGCGAAATTGGATGAAAGGGTAACAAGGGTGCAAATCTGTTGCTTTCAGGCGTGAGACAGGTGCTTCCGTAAGGCGGACCGTCTCTGCGGCGGTAATCCGATGGTGAAAGGAGGCGTCAGTCGGGAGGAGGGAGAGGGCCATCTGCCCCATCTTCCGAGTGATAGTCCATTTCCATTATTCCTCTACATCCCTCCAAGCCTTCCCATGGAGGGACCCATGTGCCTTACTATATGTCAGCGTGGGTTACATAAAGGAGCGGTAAGGAATAACTTACCTGGTATTCATATGCGCGACGCTTGGATTGGTCTTCTTCGCCTTTGCTTCGGTCGACTTGGGCTCAGAAGGAGGCGGGATCTTGTCTACCTCAGCACTGGACGGTAGCGCGGTATACGGTGCGCCTGTGCCCGACTCTCCTCCCTTTGCTGACTTCTTGGATGGCTTGAGGAGTTTGGATATCTTGAACCCCCCCGAGTTGGAGGAGGAGGATCCCTCCCCTGTGCCGTGGGCTTTGGCTTCTGTCTTGGGTTTCGAGCTGCTGCTAGAAATGCCGGTGCCCATAGGTAGAGCGGAGGGGTTGGCGGGGACGCCTCTATATGCGTGCCAGTGAGTCATTGCGGGTGAGGGCGATAGATGCGTCGAGGTGTTGAAGCTAGTTATGGGAATGGTGGTGTTCGTATCTGAAGCAAGGCTGTCGAAGCAGGGCTCTGGACTTGCTCTTTATAGTCATGATTCTGGATACGCGCGTACATTCTTTTGGGGTACGCGCGTACATTCTGACTCGATAGATGGGTCAGATGAGTCGAATCTAAAGAAAAGTGGAGGGTACGGAGCCATTAGCACCCCCTCCATGACAATGTCTCCGGTTTGTCGGACTTAAGACCAGCAAGTCTTTAGCAAAGACATGATTCTTCGAGTCTAATGTACGGGCAGAATACATCATCTGATACCTTAGATCTATGGTGTTAGACGGTGCGATACA
This sequence comes from Gloeophyllum trabeum ATCC 11539, assembly GCF_000344685.1. Taxonomy (NCBI): domain Eukaryota; kingdom Fungi; phylum Basidiomycota; class Agaricomycetes; order Gloeophyllales; family Gloeophyllaceae; genus Gloeophyllum; species Gloeophyllum trabeum. The sequence continues at coordinate 854,598 of NW_006920411.1, read as the reverse complement.
TCACATTAATATTCAGCTCACCAAAGCCTGAAATCGCTGCAGTCAATAGTGCCATCTTTAACTGGGGGGTATGTGTCCATCCAGTCAAGTAGAGTCACACCGAGTCAAGTCTAGTCATAGCCAAAGGCTTGCGCAAGCGCTGCTATCTCGGAGCCTGAACGCTTTGATGGCAAAGCGGTGACGCCTAAATGCATGAGAGAGTCCCGGACAAGTTTGAATTTCACGGACATTTCTTTCGCCAGTCATTGAAATGGAAGGGTTGTATTGGACCTTCCGGTCTCTGCTATCTTGCAGAGGGGATTCGAGAAAGACGACTTCATGACTGCTCGCTCATTGGCTGGTTCATTGACACTTGGGAGTGGCGTGGGACTCTCATGCGTCCTCGCCACAAGTCCAATTTTGGACGGCTGAGTCCCTTGTCCTCTGTTCCACATCGTCCCTATTTTGCTTGAAAGGCGTGCTGCTCGCCCAACACCATATACTTCTTGACGATTTTGACTGTTTCTCTGCCGCCAAAATATGTCTATCACTAGCGAACAGCATCCTGCCGGCTCACGATTGTCAATACCACCGCTCACCGCGGAAGAAGAAGGTGCCTTGGCCTTTCCTCATTCTCCTCCATAAGTCGAAGAGCTCTATTGAGGACTTCAGATGCTGTAATACACACAAGGATTGTTAACGATGAAAAGAACTTGCGGCGCGTGCTCAAGCGTTTCTACACCTACGTTTCACTCGCCCATGCGCCCTCCGCGCCGCTCCCTGGGCCGTCCGCTACGGTCGAAGATGCGCGAGAAGCGTTCCTCATGGAGTTAGCGTCTTTTCAGCTGTCGCTGAAGAAGAGTAGTATGATTTGTGAAGCTGAAGCTAGGGATGTGGAGGAGTACCGACAAGAGAAGCAGCGAATAGGTATGCGCGCATTCCTTTGCCCGATATCAGGTCTGAGCAAATATGGCTGTTAGAGGAAGAACATACCAACTTGAGAGTGCACATCGAACAGCTGAAGACATCATTAGAAGAAGCCCAGCAGTTGCGCCGACAGAAGATAGAGTATGACCAGATCGCTGAGAAAATAAATAAACTACAGACCCGGGAGCAACTCGAAGAGTGAGTATATGCTCGTGACTCTTTGGCTAATCTGCTAATCCCTGTTAAGGTCCATACAGGCCCTCGAGAATGAGATGACCGAGATCCAAGCCGAGCATGACACCCAGACACGCCTTGTGCAAGCGCAGAAAACATCTCTAGCTACCGTAATTGCCGACCTGAACGCCCTACGCTTGATGGGCAAGGAGTCCGACGCGTCGAGGCTGGCGTCACCGGCTCCAGGCTCTGCAGACGACGCGGCGATGGAGGCCACTAATTCCGATGACCCGATGACCGGCAAGCCGGAGAGGGAGGAAGGAGAAGAGGGCGAAGCGTCCATGGGAGGCTCGATTATCAAAGAGCTCAATCCCTCCGCTGCGCCTTTCACTCCGTCTGGGTCTAGCGGGCAGCTGGGCAATCCAACGCCAAGAACACCTGGGAAGGCCGTCGCGACCCCGTCGTACGTAGGGTCGCCCGCGAATCTGGAAGATGACATTGAGATGGGCGAAGTTTCCGAGGGGCCTAAGGATGGCAAGGGGAAGCGGAAAGTGCGAGAAGAGCTGGAAGAAGGGGAGGCTAGTGATCTGAGTAGTGAGTTGTCGGAGTTACCAGATGACTGATATATCATTTTGTGTGTTGTCAAACTGAACTCATGAGATGTACCAATATGTTCATTGAGACCCTTGGGCAGAACAATGTCTCTTGGCCATGCATCTTCGCTCACAGGAGTCTATGTCGAATCATCAAGCACATTACATCTGTACGAACGGTGTGTAACAGGTATGCTGCAAGCTGTTGAGATCGGATGTCGCGATGGCAGGTTAGTGATCGCCCTCAGTCGTAGTGGAATAGGCTGCAACTGCGGTAATGGTTTGACACCGCTGTTGATACTTCCTGCTGTCTTACGGATTGGACAATCATCTGGCCACAGCGGTAGCAGAAATGCCTACGCGATGGACATTATTTAGCACGAGGACAAGACAGAGCGCATCTACTCACGAATTGCAGCCTGGCGTGGGGCACTGAGTATCAATAGTAAGCACAAGTTCCGTACAATGCATGAGACAGGCATACCGTCATATGGTTGCATCCTTCGACCTTCTCGGCGGGCGTCTGACAGCCTGGAAGAAGATCCATTATCCAGCTTGATGCTTCATATGGGAAGCGCTGACCTGGGCAGTTTTTCCAACCCCGCTGTTCCATTAGGTCCTTTAACTCGTTTGACCCGTCACAAGAGTGCGTGCCGCCTGCGACTGCCGCTTGCGAGCAGCGCTTACACCATGTGTACTGGCACCTGGGCAGTGGACACGTGAGGATCTCCATTTCGCTGTATTCTCCCTTGTCGACGAAGACTGATTCCTTGCACCTTTGCGACATGAGATACAGCGTATACAACCAAGGGAAGAAGCCATCATACTCACTGTCGACAATGTATCAGGATAGAGAACGCCGTCATTTCGAACTCGACGAAAGTCTGGTAGTCCTCTTCAGAGAGGCCGATCTGTTGCGCGAGCCCATTGTTGATGACTGCAGCAGAGCTGAGTCTTCGGTCGGTAGGATACGTCTTACCACTTACCAGGATACTCGTGTTTGCTACCATCTCCTGTCATACAGACAGGGCAGAAGATGGGGAACCGACCCTCCTGCAGCTTGGACTGCACGTAGCTTCTGAGACACTCAGTGCAGAACCGATGCGCGCATGAGTCCAGGGGTGCGATGTAGTCCTCCGGGAGCTTTTCCAGGCAGATCACGCAATCGAAGGTGCGTTGTGCCGTCGCTTGTAATTCCAGCATTTGGTCGTGAAGGACACTGTCCTCCAAGCTGTACTCGAGCTGCATCTGCATAGCATATCGAAGGTCCTCCTCCTCTTGGTTGCTGGGTGATTGAGGCGGGCTTGTAGCGGAAGACTGATCAAGCCGCTTCCTCTCCGTACTTGCACCGTCCACTTGCATCCGCCACGGCCACAGCATGGAGCTGAGGTAGGTCGAAGGTCCAATCTCACTTTCGTCCCTGGCCTTGCCTTTCCTCGCAGTTGCACTGCGTTGGCCATTGCCCTGGCGGTGCTGTTCTTGCTTCAACATCCGTAGCTCGGTCTGGAGTCGCTGAATATCTCTGCCGAGGCTGGAGTTGTCCGACGCCAGCGAGTTGTTCTGCGACTGCAGACTAACTACATCTGCTTTCAAAGACAGAGCGGACAGACTCGCTCGGATTAGCGCGTTTAACCAAACCGAAGGGATGTCTGGTTTGTCCTTGGCTACGAAGACATGCCCTGAGAAGTGAGCGAGCATCTGGGCTTCCCATTGTATCTCCCTGTCCATGAGGAGCTGAGCATCATATCCCAGCAATTGAGTCAGGTAAGTCGTAGTGCCTTCAAGAGAGGTATTGAAGATGAAAGCAGCACCGTCAGGGTGTTTCGGGCGAGGATGAGAATCGAATATCGCGAAGACCTCCTGGTTCTCTACCGGGATTATAAGACATAGAATAATTTCCGGCGGCCGTGTGATCACCACAGCGACGGCAGATTCACCAGACAGTAGCTTTGCGCGTCTTGAAGGTTGAGGTAAGTTATATTTCTCCAAAATATCAAGTATGAGCTCACCGCAGCAAACCAGTGAGGTGCTTACGGTTAGTCGATGCGTATTCCCTGGCCTTGTTATCCAGAGTCTCGGAGAATATCGGTGCAGCGTATATCTCCTCTACTTCGAGGTGAGAGGGGCTTGACCACGACTGGCATATGCCCAGAATATTCTGTAGATCGAGTGCTCAGGACGAGATGTGAATTGTGCTGATGACGGTGACCGCCCCAGGTATTGAGAATATACATGTGGAGCTCACCTGCAACGTCTCTCTGAGCATGATGGTTTCGACAAGCCGAGCACCTCTCAGTCCATTCCTGTCCTTACCCAAGACGATTCTTGCGCAGTTCAATGCCGCCAGTCCACAGGCAGAGGAGCCGCCGCCTTGACGGCCATACTGACTCGATCCAGGAAAGGTGACGACACGCTCGCCACCTCCCATGAGGATCTCCTCGACTATCTGCTGCCTCTCTGGCTCTGTGAGGTATTGAAGGATTTGTGAGGCCACCACGGTTCCTGCCATTGCGGGGGAAGATGGGGCGCCAAGCCGCAGGCAGCTCACCTTCTTGTACCGAACTCGGAGGGATTCACTGCGGTGCTGCGGCCCGGGCTATTCCAATGTGCTCCGGTAAATAAGAACCCAAGTATCGACCATGCTTTACTTAAGAGCCGAGGAGTTGAATGGTGAGCTTCCTCCAATTCTTTTACGACTAGCCTCATGCTGTTGCGCAAGGCAGTTCCAGCTTCTGACGACGCCTCGTTGCATCCACAAACAGGCGGCTCCTGCAAGCAAGGGGAGATTACATTCCCATTGCTATACAGGCCCTAGGCCTACCCACTGTCCTGGTATTTTCGCATCGATAAGCTGTGCGACACTTTGCAAGTCTAGATCTGCCAGTGGTTCTGAATTCCTCCCTGCTGGTCACCCGGTCCCGATCTTTCATTATTAAGTGCTGCCACAGGAACCTTGGGCAAGGTGATAGATATATCGGGAAACATTGCATTGTATATGTTATGAAATTCTCCTCACTATGGTTGCTGTCGATTAGTGGTCAAATCATGTCGTTGTGGTTGTCACAAGATTAATTCCGACAAGCCCCAGGTTCGACTCCTGGCAGCGACACGTTTTGCAACTGGAGCACGAGCCTGAGCATTCATTGCGTTCCCATCCTACCCATTTTTATGTTGCGGGATGCTCGGCGTCTGGTCATAGAGTCGGTGAAGGCTCAGACCGCTGTGATGATTTGATGATTTGACGATTCCCGGAGGGGGTATCAGGATTGCGCGCCGGACTTCACCTTAGATCAGGTCGTAGGTCCAAGTATAACACCTATCAACTATATGACATCAAATCAGGTTTATGCCTTCCGCGACCAGATACCGCCGCTAGTACTACGGCCCCCACGACGATGCCCCGCACCCGATCGGCCGCCTTAGCTTCAAGTTCCACCTCGTGTAGAAACGATGTCGAAGCCACAGCGCACCCTGATCGAGAACCTTCGCCCTCAGGTTCTGAAGGTGTTAGTGTGGGCATTGAGGTAGGTTCGCTTAACTCGAGCAGTCCGCGGAAGTGCATACGGAGGCTGATTAAACGCATAGCGATACCTCCTTAAAGTCCATAGAGGTCTAAAGCACCTTCAGGAGGAGTGTGCCGGTCTAAAGAGAGAGAACGAGGAACTGAGAACTGAACTGGACAAGTTGGCGGAGGCTCAGGATGTTTCTATACAACCGAAGAAAGGCAAGAAGGGTGGTCGAAGTGCTGCTAGTTTTCAGGCAGAGATTCGGACGTTGAAGGGGGAAGTACGGAAGCTGGAGACCGTGAGTCTATCTCGCAAGTCGTTTCATGGCTTTGCCTTATTGTCGAGACTAGGCGAGAGACAAACTCAAGAAGAGGGTGAAACAGGTAATGTGCCCAAGGATGTTATGGTACTTGCGCGCCTGCTGCTCATCATGTACAACCTCAGCTTGAGATTAGGGAAGCAAGGCGCGAAGCAGCCGAGTTGAATGAGGATGCTGAAGATGGGGCAGACGACTCTGCATACCATATGAGAAAGGTGCGGACTCAGCAAACATGTGGTTTGGGATAGTGCTGAAGGCAAACACAGCTTCTGAGGAAGTTCCAGGACTTGGTGTCAGAGACAGTGCTAGACGAGAAAGAGGAATGTGTTATATGTATGGAAACGCTGAAACCGAAAGAAAGTTCAAGGTACGTTCGAGCATACTGCAGCATTTCAGACGCTTTCTAAGACGGATCAGTTTCCCCTGCGAGCATGTCGTGTGTAATGCATGCTTGCCCCAGATCAACCCAGGGTCCGAGATCATCAATTGCCCACAATGTCGAAAACCTGCAGAGAAGTCAGACATAGAGCTGGTGACGCGCACAGCTTCGCAGCAGTGGGATGCACTGGTGGACATCGCTAAGCGATGGGGTCATATGGATCGCCGGCGGGAGATGAGCTCGAGCGAGGAGGAGGCGGAAGCGAGCTCCGTAGACGACGGGCAGTCCGCAGCCAGGTGCGTATGTTTAATAATCCAGGCCCAGAGGAGGTTAATGAGCGAGTCACTGCAGTCATGGCGATCAGGAAGACGTCGAGCCTGAGTCCTCCTTGTCCGCAGTCGAGAGCACCCCGCCACCGTCTACTTCAGCAACACTGAAAGCAGCTCCGCTACCGTCTACTTCAGCAACATTGGAAGCAACCCCGCCACCCTCTGGTTCAGCATCGTTGTCAACAACCCCGCCGGTGCCGGCATCCTCTCCTCCAGCAACATTGCCAGCAACACCGCCGCCCTCAGGCTCTGAGCACCTTCTACGCACACCTTCGACTTCGTATCTGCAGTCGCCCGCTGCAGACAAGCGGAAGAGAATGCAAGAGTTAGCAGAGCAACGGAAACGAAGGAAAGGTCTGCGGTAGATCGCCAGAACGAGACGCCGTATGGGTCGGACTGGGGACTGTGATAGCGATGTACCAGCTGCTATCAGCTGCAGAGAGATGTTCGTGTATCACAAATCAAATGTACATTGTACAATGTATGTGCAATCAGCGAGAGCATATGCGTGGGAAAGTACCTCTGTAGTGGCCCACATACGGTGCTCTACATTGCAATCCCCGGCACTGAGCACTTCTAGTAGTGCTACCACTTGTCCGGGCACTGACCATGATTACGTTCAAACCCTTGTCGGGTGCTGCCAGGTCATCCAGGACCATACCATTGGCGTACCTACTTCAAGTTGATGATGTCCGTATATTGCTGGACTGTGGTTCCCCAGACTGGTGCCCCGAAGCCTCGTCCTCGGCTGTGAAGACTGAAGACATCGAAGAGAGAGTATACCACTGGGAACAGTACTGCGACGCATTGAAAGAGTACGTATAAACTTCAGGGCTGTTGTGGGATGATGCCTGATGTATGACTGCTGTAGATGCGCTCCATCTGTGGACCTCGTACTGCTCTCGCACGGAGACTTGGCTCACTCAGGCTTCTACCCGTACGCATTCTCGAGATGGGGACTGAAGGCGCCGGCGTACACTACTCTACCTGTACAAGCTATGGGTCGCGTGGCTGCTGCAGAAGACGTGGACGGCGTGCGGGACGAGGAGGACGTCGGCGATGACGAGGACAAGAAGGAAAGCGACGCGGATGCCATGGACACGTCTACGGATGTGGAGTCAGCAAAGGAAAAGAAAGGCAGGAAGTATGTTGCGACGGTCCAGGAAGTGCATGAAGCGTTCGACTCCATCAACGTCTTACGTTATTCACAACCATGCCATCTACAAGGTTAGCCGAATCTCGCGTTTACTCTGGGTTAAGTCTGTTAAGACTCCGTCCAGGGAAGTGCCAGGGGTTGACCATTACGCCGTTCAATGCTGGCCACACTCTGGGAGGTACCATATGGAAGATCCGCTCCCCTTCTGCTGGTACCATCCTCTACGCGGTAGACATGAATCATATGAAGGAGAGACACTTGGATGGGACGGTGCTCATGCGGCAAGCCGCCGGCGGTGTCTTTGAGCCACTAGCCCGGCCTGACCTGCTCATCACCGACGCGGAGCGGGCCAACGTGCTCAGCAGTCGCAGAAAAGACCGTGATGCAGCGCTCATCGGTACGTATCCTCGTCCAGTGTCCGCGATTCTCGCCGACGAATTTCGGCATAGACACCATTACCACCACTCTATCATCCCGGCACTCCGTGTTGATGCCGTGCGACTCTTCGACGCGCGTCCTGGAGCTGCTAGTACTGCTAGATCAAGCATGGAACTACTCTCGTATAAAGTTCCCTATATGCTTGCTCTCGCGGACTGGGCGCGAGATGCTCACGTTCGTCCGCAGCATGATGGAATGGCTGGGTGGGACAGTCAACAAAGAGGACGTGGGTGAGGATGGCACCAGGCAAAGTCAGCAGCAGAATAAAAGGAAACGAGTCGATGAGGACGGTGACGAAGATGCACTGGGTGCCTTTGCTCTGCGGTTCAGGTAAGCTATATGTCGATGTCTGATCGCTGGAAAGGATATTCTTACCTGCGAACAGGCACCTTGAGATATTCCCGACCCCTCAGCATCTCACACAGACGTACTCTTCGAAGGATCCAAAGCTGATTCTCGCTGTTCCAGCTTCACTGTCGCATGGCCCATCGAGGATAATATTCTCAGAATTCGCCGCTATCCCTGACAACGTCGTGCTGTTGACAGGACGGAGCGAGGAAGGCACACTTGGACGTATCCTGTTCGACACGTGGAATAATGCGCAACGAGCTGAGCACAAGTGGGACAAAGGTAAAATTGGAAGCAACATTATGATGGATGGCATTCTCCACATGAAGGTAGGGTCAACGATCTTGTGTCTGTTCTGCTCGACTTACCTTGGTGGTAGATGAACTCCAAGGTCCCCCTTCAGGGCGCCGAACTCGAAGAGTTCCTCCAAAAGCAGCGCGCCGCCCAAGAAAAAGAGGCGGCTCAGCAAGCCGCGATGCAGCGCACGCAACGGCTATTGGAAGCTGATGAAGATGATTCTGAAGACGAAGATGAAGACACGGACGAAGAGGATGAAAATGAAGTGGCCTTGGTGCTCGGCGATGAGATGGACACTGCTGGTGATTTACAAGGTCCGACAACGGGGCTCATCGAGCCTGGTAGCGGTGGCGGCAGGGGAAAGGGGGGCCAGGGCGGGGATGCTGACTGGACCTTGGATGCCGATGAGGGTGTCACCAAACAGCTTTCCTTTGATATCTACATCAAAGGAAACGTCTCAAAGGCCACATCATTCTTCAAAAAAGACGGGGGACAGAACCAGAGGTATCGGATGTTCCCTTATGTCGAGAAAAAGAGGCGAGTGGATGAATATGGTGAGACGATTGACGTGGGCATGTGGTTACGCAAAAGCAAGGTCTTCGAGGAGGATGATACGGGAGAAGATGCGAAGCGAAAGCAAGCCGAAGAGGAGACTAAGGTAGGCGTATATGAACACCTAGGAAAACACAGGATGCTTAGTGGTTCTGTTGGATTCAGAAAGCACCTCCGGAGCCACCGTCCAAATTTGTTACCATCGAGATTGACGTGCAGCTCGCTTGTCGTCTTCTTTTCATTGATTTAGAAGGTCTCAACGATGGCCGAGCAGTCAAGACTATCGTGCCCCAGGTCAACCCGCGTAAAATGGCAAGTCGTCCATACAGAGTTCGGGTCGCCGTTCCTTATCCTATCCGAGCAGATTATTGTCCATGCACCAGAGCCGTCCACGAATGAACTTATCGAAGCTTGCGCAAATATTCGAGCTATGACCAAAGACATCTTCGCTCCGGCCCCACTTGAGACAGTGCAAATTGGCCAACACACCCACAGCTTCTCCATCTCTCTGAGCGAGGACCTGCTAGCGTGCACGAAGCTCTCCAGGGTACGTCCCGGCTCCATACAAATATATTTCCCAGGCTGATTTTCTGCAACCCCGTTTTGCAGTTCGAAGATAACGAAGTCGGTTATGTGACGGGTCGTGTCATAATTCACGCAGGATCTACGATCCCCACTCTTGAGCCAATATCGACCGGTCCCTCCGCTCGTGCTCAAACCACGCAGAAGGCTTTAGCCGGAGGTAGGCGACCGCTGGGATCCCGACCTCCGATAACCCTACCCCATTCCACAATGATCGGCGAGTTGAAGCTGACTGCCCTGAAAGCCAAATTGACGTCAGTGGGCATTGCGGCGGAACTGGTGGGTGAGGGCGTGCTTATGTGCGGCAAGCGAAAAGGAGGCAGTAAGGGGGACAGCGTACTGGGCATGGAGGATATGGTCGCCGTGCGGAAGACAGGACGAGGAAAGGTGGAGCTTGAAGGGTCGGCGAGTGAGGTGTACTACACCGTAAGGAAGGAGATCTATGGGCTACACGCGCTTGTGGCTGCTTAGGTTAGAAACCAATGATATCCTCGGTAAATAGTCACTAGTCGTGGTCCATGGTTTTGGGGTGAAGACAGTGAAATGGCTTTCAGTTCTTCTTTTACGTGCGAGAGTGCCCCCTGCATGGACGAAGCTACCGATATAGAGGTGCTGGGATTTCACGAATTCAGGTTACACATACTCGGGCGGATTACATTGAAGACGCCCGAAGCCCGAGAGGATGGTATAGGCCGGACAACAGAACGCAAGGCTTTTCAAAACGGACCGTCATTAAGTGATGCTGCAATGCGAAAGCGAGAGACTGACAAGATGGGGTACTACAGTAACCCGAATGCGGGGTTATCGTGCTATATAACCCTCCGAAGACCAACAGCCGCAGTGGATATGTGATGCGGGCTATTCACGTTGCACATCCAGTTGCAGGAACGTCTTCCGTGAATCCAATGAAACGTTGGTATCCAAAAACAGAGTTAAGGTAGACAACGCACTCCCTACAGGGAGACATCCGAACTGAGGGCCTCGCATCCGGGGATCACTCGCCAATAGAACGTGCTGACCTGGGAACATGCAGCATGAAGTCTTCTGTTTGCGTAAGGGACGTCCATCGAAGCTAGTTATGTATGACCGCAAGCGTATCGATGCAACTTCAGCGATGGTCAGCGGACCTCGAACAGAAGACGGGGGTGCTCGGCGTATGCCCGATATCCAACCCAAAATGCATATATATAGTCTTGCAGTCCCTTGTATCGCTCACAAAGCTCGCCATGGTCTCATTCAAGCCCCCCGCAAAATACAAAGCCGTCGCGGTCACCAGCCTGGGCGTCTTCGAAACTATCGAGAAGGAATGGCGGGACCCTGGGCCTGGAGAGATTGCAGTGAAAGTACTCGCCTGCGGCGTCTGTCGCAGCGACGACTTCATCAAGCAGCAGATATTCCCCACGGGCTTCCCCAGAGTCCCGGGGCACGAGGTCATCGGGGACTGTGTAGCAGTGCATCCGTCTGAGAAGCTGTGGAAGGTAGGCGATCGCGTGGGAACCGGATGGCATGGAGGACAGTGCAACATTTGCGACCGTTGCAGGATCGGAGACGTCGTGACTTGTGTAAATGAACATGTCAATGGTAGGTCGGCAGTGAAGTCCAAGAGGTAGAGATGATGTGTGATGTTCCAACGTTTTCGTATGATAGGGATATCCGCCGACGGGGGATGGGCCGAGTACGTGATCCTGAAGAGCGAAGGCATCGCACGCATCCCGAAGGACCTTGACCCAGTAGAGGCGGCCCCACTTCTCTGTGCAGGTGTAACCACATACAGTGCGTCTATCTCGCCTTCCAGTGTCTTCTCTGCGAGTTCATTGTCTTTCATTCCTGTAGATGCAATACGGCACATGGACAGAAAGGCAGGGGACGTAGCCGCCGTGCAAGGAATCGGTGGTCTTGGACACTTGGCAGTCCAGTACTGCCGAGCGATGGGATTCCGGACTATAGCGTTGTCTTCAGGGGCGGGAAAGGCGGAGGTAGCTCAGTCACTCGGGGCCCACGCCTACTTGGACGGTTCGAAAGTAAACCAAGCAGAGGAGCTGCAAAAGATGGGGGGCGCAGACTTGCTGGTCTTGACTGCACCATTCCCAGAGGCCATGGCGAGCTTAATCATGGGGATGAAACCCGGCGGAACTATCCTGATTCTCGCATTGACGGCAGATACCATAAACTTACCCATTCGTGAGGAGTTTCACTTGTCCGTTGCATTTATGTCGACCTAATGAGAGAACTCGCAGATATCCTCGTGCCGCAGAAACTCTCGGTCCGAGGCTGGAAAGTCGGCTCTCCAAAGGATTGCGAGGATACCGTTCGTTTCTCGCAGATGACAGGTGTCAAGGCGCAGGTGCAAAAGTTCTCCCTGGACGACGCGGTTAAAGCCTTCAACGGGATGATGGACGGCAGCGTGAAATTCAGGGCTGTCATTGTTCCTTGAATGTATACTTCGCCCCAGAAGCATTCCAGATGAAGTTGGGGTCCCAAGATAACGCGCGTCTTCGAACGATGGTCGCCCATGACCTGCATGCAGTAAATCGGATAAGGAGGTGTGTTGTTGGAGAGCCTGTCGGTGCCAGTCCAGGATGAGTTCAGATATCCTCTGCTGTATTACTTGCAATGTATACGTGTAACATTATGGAAGCATCTGTAGGACATGAAGTAGCAATTCCAAGTGAGATCATGATGCTTGAGTCTAGCGCAAACACTAGATACCGCCAGGTCATCGCTCAGTGTAGAGACATCAGCCATAGATCATGTCTCCCCGCGTAAATATAGGCATTCCAGTACTATAGCCGGAGGAAATAAACAGAGATACCGCAAGACAACATGGCTGGTGTGGCAAAGGAGTCAAAGGTCGGACACTGACAGAGTCTAGAACGAAATTCACACGCTGCTCAAGCGCTTCATACCTCAGCCAAACCTCAGCCGATCCTCCTTGTTGGCTTGCGTGGTGTTGTCCAGGATTGTTACTTGCAGCAAACGTAGAACAAAATGTCTTCCGCGATCAAAAGGAAGAGGGACGACTTTGAAGATTCGGACGAGGAGGAGCCTTCCTTTGGACGACAGATCCTGCCCGTGGCGAACCTGCCGGACAACTATAACGGCCCTATAAACGATGGAGCGCAGTATCTCTTTACCGTTAGGTCTGTCTGTAGCTGTGCTCTTTTAGTATCATTTACCGACAGGGGATTTTCTTCCGGACAGACGGGATGCTCGTAGATTACCGCACGTGGTGCGGGTTCCCAATCCGTATGAAGTACCAGACGTGCCTCAACCATTAAAACCCGATACGCCTCACCCGTCAGCCCCTTCACAAGCTTGGCGACTTACCTTCGAAAGGCGATTCAGGAACTTCCGTAAGGTACGCTCCTACTAACTCTTTCCGCATCATGGCTCGACTCATCGGATACGTAGAACACCATCCAACCCACAATTCACGTACGCATCCCGGAGAAGAAACCCAAGCAGAAGCTCATGCCTGACAAGAACGAGCGCGATCTGTGGTGGGAGTTCATCGCAGGTAAACCTGAGGCGGTGTGGAACCCACCGAAGAAGGTCAAACAGCCTAAAGGCAAGGGTAAGAAGGGGAAAGGCATGCGTGCGTTCTCGGAAGATATTCTGGACTATGATGATAGCAGAGAAGATTCTGCCTCGCTCGACGTCACTGGTCAAAGCGTAGGCGATGGCGGCAGCGTGGTCTTGACATACGACGATCCCGACGCGTCTATGTCCTCAGAGCATGGAGTGACTTCGGGGTCTCTTCCTACGCCTCGAGCAACGCCTGCACGCCCTGGGGAGGGTGACGTAGGGAGCTCTGCACTATCTACAGAGGTCTTTACCCCGCGGGAGCCTACTCCAGCTTTACTGAGTCGCGTCGACCATGTGAGTGACCATGTGCATGGTGTACACGGAGATCACTGACGACCCTGCCAGCGCCTCGCAATCCATCTCTTGATGTATCTCACGAATTGGGTTAACCACCACCTTCGGCACCCAGAACACATGTCCAATCGTATCTTGGAAGTCCATGCGCGGTGGATGTTCGCGCTCTTATCTCGGGTAGACGACTACGTTGGTGCGGACGACATGAGCCTTCTGCGAAACCTGGCCCGAGCGTGCATCGGTCTACTGAAAGAGCGGATGTGGAAGAAGACCTTCCTGGCGCAAGCCGGCGTCGCGGAGCAAGAACAAGGGGAAATACACGAAGCCGTGCCGGATGTCCATGTCATGAGCGAGCGCTCCTGCTGGATGGTCATTGCGGCAATCGTGGACGTCTGGGCACAGAAAGATCTTTGGCAGGACGCGGAGACGATGTTGCGTGAGCACCAGAGTCAAGCACTATGAAACCCTCAGCGGGATCTTGTGGTGACTGCGTGTTGCGCGTCATTGGGCCGCCTCTCTTTGTGTTAGCTGGTGGAATTTCACTCCGTCTACCTTTCGAGCCGAAAACGGCGTCGACGGTCTGGCCTTCCTCACCCACCTTGGTGGTCCCCCTAAATCCAGCTTCAGGGACGTGTGTGTCTTCGCTTGTTTGCTTGTAACGTGAGGTAGTGTGACAGTGTATATAAGTACCTCTAGTGAGCGTAAGATCCTTGCTGCTGTCTATGCGGCTCATCATCCAGGCAAATATACAAGGCTAGATAGAAGCCTCAATATCCATTAGATACATGAACAAACCAAAAAAGGATCCCTTCCATTGATAAAGGTACACTAACAGTGACACGATTGGAACATTAGACGAGAATATCAGTTACAACATGCATGAACATAGTGCTGACTTGGAATACCCGACGCACAATCACGTACATCGCGCTTGAAGAGGCGCCCATCGACAGCAGTGTTGTATTTGCATAGGCGGGACCATCACGCTCAGGACAATGTTGCCGCCTTCTCACATGCGTCAGAATGGTCAGCATGTACAATGTTGGCAGTCCAATCACCTATGGCCTCCGAAGACCAGTAAGCACCAGCTTTACCCTCTGGTTCACGAGTTGCAGAAGAGAGGGCAGCGTCACGTTTGCAAGCATCCGACACAGGAGTTGGTGAATGTTGCTCGCGCTCAGTCCTGGTGCGCTTGGCTCACCCGGTTTGATGACGACCTGTGTGTTGACTGTTGTCATAATCAGGATCTCCCGGATCGTCTTCGCTAGGTTCGGACCTAAAGAACGAGTGATCTCCAGCCTCCATAGAAGCCCCGGAATCGCAGCTATCCACGATGTCCATAAAGCGAGGATGGTATCGAGGATGGGCCATTGAGCAAGAAGACGGACTGTGGTCTCGGGCCTGAGCCGCGTCAACTTACGGCCAAGTTCCACGATCGCAAATTTGGGATGGATGTGTGACCGCAATATGAGGCCCTCGAAGGGGTAAACGAAGTTTGTGAAGCTATCAAGGGTCGGGGGATACTGTGTCTGCTGCGTGACTCCAAATGTCTCTATATCAACGGTAAGTGTAGATGTCATTCTGCGCCGGTGTGCTTATGAGAAACGACAGCATGAATGCCGAGAAGGTAACGTACCCCGATTGAAGGAAAATCCTCACGTACCGCCAAGTGAACAAGCAGCAGAGTGGTTGCATACTGGTTGACTATTGCATCTGGTGGCAATAAGGCCCAACGACATTGATGTTACGATCAAAACACTTCTTCACGATCACACGTGTTTGACACATGCACACAGAACCGCACAGACATTGCAACCATGCATATCTCATCTTAAAAAAACCCTTTCACGATCATTTATTATTTACGCATTGCTGCCTCACCGATCATAAACTATTCTACATTAATAATGACTGGTTTCCACATTCTCTTAGATACTCATGTAAACCTTTCCATTAATGGAAAGCATGCGTTAATGTGCTTTCCATTAATGGAAAGGTTTACATGAGTATCTAAGAGAATGTGGAAACCAGTCATTA
>NW_006920411.1:801419-837900 GCF_000344685.1 Gloeophyllum trabeum ATCC 11539 | reverse complement strand
CCATTAATGGAAAGGTTTACATGAGTATCTAAGAGAATGTGGAAACCAGTCATTATTAATGTAGAATAGTTTATGATCGGTGAGGCAGCAATGCGTAAATAATAAATGATCGTGAAAGGGTTTTTTTAAGATGAGATATGCATGGTTGCAATGTCTGTGCGGTTCTGTGTGCATGTGTCAAACACGTGTGATCGTGAAGAAGTGTTTTGATCGTAACATTACCCCCTCCTCTAGAACCACGTCCTTGCGATTAGTGTTGTGCGCCTCCGCGTCTGACAACTTCTAATTCGATGATTCCCCCCAGACTTGGTCTGCGTTGGCCGACTATTTCAAGGGAATCGCGAGATCTTTGCCGATAGATGAGGATGGTAAATGTGATGCTGACTCCTGCAATCGTGGCGACTAGCGCGGCGAGTATAATGAATAGGACGATATTTGAGGTCGGTAGTGTGAGCATGGTGTGATGGATGTTGATTGACGGCGTGCGTCCCAAAAAACAATTCAGCTATTTCCGATTGTGTCATTGATGGTAAATCGGTAGCTTTCTTTGTTCTGGTCATCCACCATTCGTAGGTGCTCGTCCATTTGTCCCATTCATCGTCATATGAAATTTGTTTTTCTTTTTCTGATAATTTTACATTCCTCAGTGCGCCAGGCACAGTGATCATTGGCATCCTTGCCGCGTCAGGGTTTTGTCTATGGAAATCATCGATCAGGCTTTTGTATTGCCCAATTAAGCTTGATCGCGGTTCCCACGTGTCTTCTGATCTTGGTTTGTTTTCCCAGCGTACTAAATATTGTAATCCGCCTCGTTGTCTCTTGAATCTAGGATTTTCTCCACTTTTGTTTCGATAGCAATAATATTGGGAATAGTTCGTGTCGGTTTTTGATTAGGGAATTCTTGCGTATAGTAGGGCGTGAGGTGCACTTCGTTAAATACAGGATGGATCTTCCATGCTTTAGGCAACTTGAGTTTATAGGCACTGTTTCCGACCTTCTTGACAATTTTGAATGGTCCATATCGTTTGTTGTCAAGTTTTTTGTTTGGTCGATCTGTGCTTATGTTGATTGCTTCAAGCCAGACCTTATCCCCTTCATTATAATTTACCGGTTCTCGTTTCCTGATGTCCCATTTTTCCTTCATGTACTCCTTGGTGAGTTTGAGAGCGGCCGATGCCTCTTCTTGCAGCTTCTTCATCCTTGTGACAAATTGGTCTGCTTGTTCGCTCTTTATCTCTTTCCGAGTTTCCACTCCAGTGTAAGGGTGATATCCATGGGTTAAATAAAAAGGAGAGTATCCGGTTACTGAGTGTTGTCTATTGTGATAGATGAATTCGCAAATCGGTAACCATTCAGGCCAATCGGTCTGTCGATAATTTATGAACATTCTTAAATAATTTTCGATCTCTTGATTGATTCGTTCGGTTTGTCCATCAGCTTGTGGGTGGTACGCCGTGCTTGGGTTTCCTTGTATTCCCAGCTTTTTGTACACGTCTTTGATGAACTGCGAGACGAATTGAGGTCCTCTGTCTGACGTGATACGTTCGGAAAGCCCGTGCTTTGACCAAACATGTTTGATATAAATATTCACCCAGCCTTCTGAAGTCAATTCATCTGTGGTTGGTACTGCAACGAAATCTTTGGACTTCATGTCGACTATCACGATTATAGCATTATATCCTTGTGAAAGTGGCAAATGCGTGATCATGTCTACGGATATATATTACCAATTCCTTTCAGGAATAGGATTAGGATGTAGAGGCACAGCCTTCTGCTGATGAGTTATTTTTGTTTTTTGGCATATGTCGCATCCCTTTACATAAGCTTTCACATCTCTCTTGATGTTATGCCACCAATAGGATCTATAAATTAATTCCTGCGTTTTCATCTGACCAGGATGTCCAGCAGAAATTGAATCATGATGCGAAGCAATAATTAAACCTCAAAGCGATTTGTCATTGGGGATAACAATTCGCCTCTTCCTCCAGATCAGGCCGTCCTTGGTCTGAGAGAAATCCTTGTCTTTTTGTAGTATTTTTGCTTTTATGGATTCTTCATAATTATGGACATGTGATAATTTTTTGGTTTTTAAGGCTTCGGTGCCTAGCACCTCTGTGCTTCTAAACCAGTGAGGTTTTAATAGGATAGTATTTTCGTTGTCAGAATCACCTTTATCATGATCTGGTCTACGGGATAATGCGTCTGCCCTGATCATAGTTTTACCCGGTTGATGGACTAGGGTAAAATCATAGTTTTGGAGTTCTAGGACCCAGCGCGCTTGGTGGTGATTGAGTTTCTGCGGCTTTCTGAAATATTCGAGATTTTTGTGATCAGTGTAAATCTCAAATTGCTGACTTGCACCGCGAAGGAAATTGTCCCATTCGTCGACTGCTGTCATGATTGCCAGCATTTCTCTGTCATAGATCTCATAATTACGTTCCGCTGGATTGAGGCTTTTAGATAGGAATGCAATGGGTTTCCATGTATTATTTTGGTTTTGTGAGAGCACTGCTCCTAGTGCATATGTAGATGCATCGCACTCTATGCGATATTGGTCATGGTCGTTGGGTACTGCCAGGACTGGCACTTTTGTAATGGCCGTTTTGAGGGTTTCAAACGCTTCCTGTTGCTCCTGTCCCCATGTCCACTCGGCTTGTCCGGTGAGTTTGGTCATAGGTTGGGAGATGGCAGCAAAATCCTTTATGAACTTTCTGTAGAAATTTGCGAACCCCAAGAATTGTTGAATGTCCTTTTTGTTGGTTGGCGTTGGCCATTGCGTGACACCTTGGACCTTTTTAGGATCCATCTGAACGGTTCCTTGACCAATAATATGACCTAAATACTCCGTTTCCTGAGTTTCAAACTCGCACTTTTCTGGTTTTGCAGGTTAATTTATGCTCTCGGAGGATTTCCAAGACCTGCTTGACAGTCTTTCAATGTTCATCCAGGGTTTTGGAGAAAATGAGTATATCATCTAGATACACTATCACTTTTCCTTGCATAATTAATGCTTGGAAGATATTATTCATCATTGTTTGGAAGGTCACCGGGCTATTGGTTAACCCAAAAAACATGACGAGTGGTTCAAAGAGCCCGTGATTGGTGATAAAAGCGGCTTTCTCTTCGTCTCCTTCCTTCATGCGAATGTTGTTGTATCCCCAGTGAATATCTAGTTTCGTATAATATTTTGCATTCTTTAATTTATTGATCAGGTCCACAATGAGTGGTAAGGGGTATTTATTTTTCTTCGTCATTTCGTTCAACTTGCGATAGTCCTGGACTGGTTGCAGTTTTCCGTCTTTTTTCTTGACGAAGAAGAATGGCGCTCCCCAGGGCAATTTGCTGGGTCGGATCCTGCCGGTCTTTAAGTTATCTTCAAGGAATTCATCCAGCGCTTTTTGCTCATCGATCGTCATTGCATAAACTTTTCCAGAATAGGGTTTACTGTCTGGTAAAAGCTCGATGACATGATCCCATGGTCGATGTTCTGGAAGCGTATTGAATGTTTCCTCTTTAAATACGTCACTGAATGGACGATACTGTTCCGGGACCATTTCTTCGAAAGTTTTTGCTTTCTTAGATTTGTTGGCCTCAATAGCAATGTCCAGTGCGGTGGCTCGCAGCATCTTGGCTGATAAATAACGCGCGTACTCCCTCTTATTTTGGGTTTTCTGTCTTATCCAGGTGTTGGGGTCAATCATAAATACGGAGTCTTCCTCTTCGATTTCGACTTGGTTAATTTGCTGGATTTTACGCATTTCCGCGCATCGCGGTGGACAACGCATGAAATTCAGCAGTTGTTTTTGCCAGTCAATTTTGGGGTTGTGGAAATCAAGCCATTCGTAACCAAGAAAAACGTCTGATTTGCCGAGATTTGTGATTAGCAAATTCAAGACTTCTTCATGGTTTCCGATTTGACCCTTCACTCGTACATATTCAGTAATGTTACCAACCACATTTAGAGTGCTGTCTGCATTAAATACTGGTATATCGTTTTCAAAACGATGTCGCTCTAACCCGAGTTTTACAACAGTATTCTCATTGATACAAGAACCTGTGCATCTGGTATCTAGGAGCGCTACCACGTCATTTCTTTTCTCAGTCTCAAACTGCGTGAGGGTTAATGGCAGGTCCATTTGCATGCCATTTTTTAATCCTCGCATGACCCGGAATAATTTAGGTCCTTCGGAAAATATGGGATTCTCTGTTTTTGGTTTTTGTGATCATCACACTCGATCCTTTTCTGAATGTTTTTTGTCTTTGTTAGAGGAATTAAGCACAGGTTTAGAGGCCCTGCTGAGCTTCTGTGAAGAAGACTCCTCTGCCTGTTTGATTGATTCTGTAGCATTAAATACATCCTGTGCTACTTGAGACTCGAGTTCTTTGTAAAATTGCATGGAAACATTCTGAATATAGATACTGTCTGGGGTCAGTTCTTCTATGACTAGCGCAGATTATTTATTATGAGAATCAAGAGGCATGGAGCTTGGTGCGCTCAAGCTGTGCCGTAGCCAAAACCCACTGCTTTGAACCCTTCAGGGTCCCTTCTCGACCACTCCTTGATTGCTGAGATGAAATGGGATGTCGGCTTCGTCCAATCCACCTGTCTGACCTGAGACGTGGTCCTCCCCTTCCTGTTGGGAATCTGCCACGTGCTTCTGCATGTTCCCGTCTCTGACTGCTTGGCCTTGCACTTGAGGCATGCCCGGTCTATGTCCATGGGTTGTCCTGGCCCCGTGAACGTCATTCCCATCCCGTCGCGTTGATAAGCCTCAGGATCGTCTGACCCCCGAAAACGCGGATTCAGCACATCATACAAGCGCCCCGGAGCTTATTTGACACAGCGCTCGCACGCCTCTAGGCTTCTATGGGCTCTAAAAGACTATTTCTATTTAGCTCCGGACTTCCCAACATCCTCGAGGCATACTCGGACCCATTCCGCGATTTATCTCCGTGCACCAAAGCTCCGGAGTGACTTAACCATTGCGACTTCTAGCTGCATTAACTCCGGGACCCGCGGACACTTCTATCGAGGGGCGTCTTCCTCATGCCCACCCTCCAGCACTCACTCCCCCTCGTTTCCGTCAAGATACCGAAGGTGCGGACGCATACGAGTCACCATAAGGTCAGCATCAGTCAGCAAACGGCCGGAGGTAATTAACACGTGACCGGCGTGTCGCACGGAGTGATGGGACCGCTTGGGTCAGGTGGCGGAGCGTCGAGGCGACCTATAGGGGCTGGAAAGAGCAAGTGGGAGCGCAAGAGAGTCGTATGGTGTATGGTATAGCAGAGGAAAGTGCTGAGCAATCCTGTGGGTAGCGGCGTTTATTTGTTATTTATCTCCGGACGGTCGCAAAGCCATTCCTGTAGTATAAATTGTACAAAGTAGTGTACAGAAAAACAAGTTTCGACTTCACCATCTCAGAGAATTAGAGTTACGATCTCAGCGACCCGAGAAGTTCGAAAGCGTCGAACTTAGCGAATTATAACCGATCTTAGCTTTGCCAATAGGCCTGACTCGTCAAGTGAATTATCTCCGCCATCGATCCAATTAGCTCCGGTGAGTCTCACATAGCGACATAAAATTAACCAAGTTTCTCTAGCAATTTCTACTCCCGTGGGCCCGAACCTACACTCGGTTTCGTGGTTTGCGACTTTGTCTGCGACTTTCCGGAGATAAATACTCCGGAGCATCCCTTAGTGTTTGTTTCAGGCGTCAAGGTTTTGTTTTATTTTTCTAGGTCTTCCTATGGACTACCCTATGGCATCTTACTCCTCCTTTCCCCCTCGAACTATTAAATACCCTTCAGTTGTCTCGGACCGCCTTCACACATATCACGGGGTTTAGGTTTATTTCTTTTGGTCCTTGGTGATTGTTGTGTGTCAGTGCATATCAGCGTCTTTGCGTCGGTTGTGTTCGTGGTGCGACCTGCAGATTTGTGGTGACAGGTACCCCTTCCTTCTTTGGCGGTATTGTTCTCAGGCCCCGCATGGCCTTCTCCTGCTGATGCTCCTGCCAGGCATTGTCGAGTTTGATCAGTACGTCCTTCCATTCATCGTATGTCGTCGGTACTGTGACTTGTCCGTAAACCTTGTCGACAAGTGCCTTGTTGACACTGGTATGGACAGTTTTCAGGATATACTGATCTTCTTTCTTGTACCCAGCTTGCATCATTAGTATTTCCAATTCTTGAAAATACTCTTCAACTGGCCTCTGTCCTTGGCGCAGATGGTCGATCTTGATCTGCGCCTGTGCAGCAAGATTCGAATCCTGAAACGCGTTGGTGATCTCTGATTTGAACACCGCCCACGTCTTTCCCCAGCTTTCTGTCTCCTCCCTGAAGTGTTGATCATAATAGTTTTGCGACCAAACTTCTGCCTTGGGTCCTCTGAGATATGAGATGACGAAGTCGATCTTCTCATCATCCGTACCGAAATCCTTCTTATTGTTTCTCAGGTACGTGAGTACCTGTCTCCACCAGGCCTTGAACTTGGCCTTGTTTCCGTCGAAGTACTCGGGCTTAGCAACGTGCCCTTTCCTTTCTTTCTGGTCATCTTCGCCTGCCATTGCTCTAGCAATTAGGGTCTGGATGGCTATGGGATTTAGGTTGGGTGGATAGATATCGTCAGAGGTTTCTGACTGGGGTGAACATGGGGTGGTGGAATATGAAATTGGTGAATATGGTCGGGTTGGTCCGAACCAAGGGGTTTCGTCGTTGATCTGATAACGGTGATCAGCCGTGGTGGGAACTTCGTTTGGAAGAACCAAAATCTGTTACTTAGTTCGCAGATTTCAGGTAGATGTCGGTGCTAATGGATAGGAATAGGAATGATTGCAAGGCTGTCTGACCCGGGTCTTCTCGTCTGGTACCCAGCGTCTGCCTCTTCGCTCAAGGGTCACAAGCCCAGGAGCTTCTGTACCCAAGGTAGGATATTGCCACTTTTCTAAGCTCCCTGACACCACTTTCGCTGACTCTCAAGAGTCACTACGGTGCCACTACTTCCCTACGAACACTGCGACCGATGGGGATATGGTGGTCCCTGTGTCCACAGCCCGCGCTATGCGTGTAGGTTTTCGCCCAGCTTAGTGCGTACGCACCACCCTTGAATACAGGCGTGGGATTCAAACGGTTAGTAGTAAAGGGTTATATTTCTATCTAGGTGCCGTCTGTAGCGCCTGATAGCCTTCAGCTGTTGTTCTTGAATCTGTCTTGGAGCGTGGGGTGTGATGGGATAGAATAGGGGTTCGGATATGGGATAAATGTAGGTTGTGTAGGATGGGTGAGATCGAAGGGAGTACCGTGTTCGGCTCCTTGTTACAGGTGCCACGGTGAGAGAGGAATATGGAGGAATGTTGACAATGTCAACGCGAAGGCGGAGGGTTAGCTTCGATCTAATGACACGAATGAAATGCCAGATCGAAGCTAAGGTCTGAGACCTTTGCTGTCGCAGCTTATATATTGCAGGATGTCCAAATATACTTGTACATGCGTTAATGGAAAGGTTTACATGAGTATCTAAGAGAATGTGGAAACCAGTCATTATTAATGTAGAATAGTTTATGATCGGTGAGGCAGCAATGCGTAAATAATAAATGATCGTGAAAGGGTTTTTTTAAGATGAGATATGCATGGTTGCAATGTCTGTGTGGTTCTGTGTGCATGTGTCAAACACGTGTGATCGTGAAGAAGTGTTTTGATGGTAACAATTGATCGTGGAGGAAGTGAAGCGATGCCCCGACTGATCGGGAGCTGAGGACCAGGTAGTGCAACATACGAATACTCACGGGGGAAGATGTTATACCTTGTATCTATGTTACGCGACCGATGCTTCATATTCCATTGCCACTCTAAGCTTGACATCTAAGAGGAGTTGGGACGATCACGAGTAGTCATATTGGGATATGAAGAACTTTACCAGGGCTTCATTCCCAGTTTTTCGTCTTCGTAGAACATGGCAAAACTGCACTGCTTGTTCCCTCGGACAGTGCTCGACGGTGCAGCGAAGTCCATTGGGGTCTGTGTTCGTCAGGGATAAATGTCCTGTTCCTCCCCATACAAATTTGTAACAAAGAGCCTAGATAAATGTGGCATTGTGTATGAACGATGCTGATGAGGCCACAATCACTGCGTTTGCTGCAAATTAGCTAGACGTATAGATAGCTAGGATAACTGAGGTGCTTTGGCTATCCCTCGAGCTTTCCGAACGTCAGATGGCCAGCACTTGCTGGCGGAAATTGCCGTACCTGTGTGCGTCTAGTCGTGTGTAAGATAGCCTATGTGACCGACGTATCCCAACCTGTCTTCCGTGTGGCCACGTTAAATACCTACGTCCTTCATCTTCCATTGTCAACTTACTTATCTCTAGCGAGACTGACCAGGACAGCGAAGCTATCTTGTTTAATGCCACAATATATTCGGATTTAACCAAGATGCAGCAGTTCGCGCTCTCGCTCCCCTTTCGAGCTCACGAATTATGCCCAAGTCCAACATCTTCCGTTCACCTCGCATCATACCTCCTCGACGCAAGCCGACGCGCCCTCCAACACCTGACCCTGGTGTAGGCGACTTGTGGTTGCGAACGGCTGACTTATCACCAGCAAACGGGCTGCTCTTTCAGCACGGAGACTTCGCTAGTGAACATGTTTTCTGCGAGATGTTTATGCTGCATATACCAGTGAGTACCACACTCGTTCTGCTGCTATAGCACCATTAAGTCTACTTAGGATCCAGACCCAAGCGAATTCTTCGCTGATCTCGATACCTACTGCCTCTACGCAGCCATCTCCGTGCCCGTCGACTCTGGTGTTCCGTCAAGACACCGTGCGAGCCCCGTTGCCATCGTGGAGAAATGGGTAGGCTGCAGGGAAGTTCAAGACGGCCCCGGCTGGACACAGTGGGTGCCCGGGAAAGCACTGCGTTTTATAGAATCGCGCTCGGACGCGTGCGAGATATTTGCTATGCTAGCCGGTACCGACGACAATGTCCGAGTGGTATATTCCTGTCCCTAGTTGCTTTGCCTCGGAAATAGTACTCACAACAGTTGCTGTAGCCAGGCCTCTCAGATGATATACAGAATTGGGCAGCTTCAGCTGCAGTGAGTAATTCATTCCCTGCTCTGTCACCTTTCTAATCCGTGAGTCAAGGTTGGAACAAAGGCTGCAACACGAGTCACAGTCTACTCCCCGATCACGTCCACTGGTGAGGACATCCCACGGCGAGGACATCCCACTAGCTAGCATGAGCTACGAGAAGGGAGTTCTTCCCTGTAGAGTACGAGTACAGAATACTAGTACTGTAGAAATTTTGTATCCTCAGTCAGCCGAATAATACCGTTCCAAGTTTATTTGACGCGTCATGTGCAAGCTAACGCTCCGATACATATCTTGCCCTAGATACAGTGCAAGCGATCGAGACAGCGGACATCTAAAAGTAAACGCTCGAGTTCGTGCAGATTCTTTGTTTCGTACGCTGTCATAACCGCCCGCCCTCTCCGAGTCCAGCTTCAACCTCGAGCATGGTGCGTATTAGATACAAAGACTGCAGACAAGCTCACTGACAAGGACTATAGAGCAAGGCGGGAGCAAGGCGAGAGTCACGAGACGTTCCTTGCCCGTGCTCGAGGTGCAAAGGTGCCCTCGTCGGTCCCTGGATCCGACGCCAGCACAAGTCTTGGGACCTGCGACAAACGAGCATTAACCCCCAGAGTGCTGCTTCATCGTCGGTCGCAAGCGGGCAGCCTAGCAGTCATGCTCCATCCCCCGGAACATCGACTTCCCGTTCTACTGCAGGCATGGGGACCACTAGCAACCTCTTCACCTTCACTGTGCTGTTCCCACAGGCATCATCCAGCAACAAGTCGGCCAGAGGGGAGGGGGACCAATCCCTGGAGGTAGACGCTGTCCCGCCCCCGCCGGAGACGACCGACTCGCAACCATTTTCCTCCTTCGACCAGATCGCCGGTACGCAAGGCTATACCGAGCCACCTATGAACGAGTCGGCGCTCCCGAACGAAGAATCGGCCTCACCGTTTGACTCTGATGACGTCCCAAATGCCGGTATGCCTAATATTGCTGATGATGGGTGGGATGAGTCTTCCGAGACGGCAGATGCTCCTGAGGATGAGCTGCTCAATAGCTCGGAGCATCCTTGCGAGACCAATGGTGCTCCCAGCACAACTGAGACTTCCACGGCCGCTCCGCCGCTTGCAGCCGCGAGCTTTCTACAGCAGAATGCAAGCGCGCTTCGGAGTCAGCGTGTCCGTCAGGTTGTGCAGTCTGAGGATACCGATACTTACCAATATCAATCGAAGGATACGGCCCCCGTCTCTTCTCCGGTTCTACTGCACCCCAATCCTGCAGTGTATCTGCTCTACCTGCTTGTTATCTGGCTGCATACCTCTTTCCATCTGCCCTTCCGTGCATGCAATGCTGTCCTGGTCATATTTGGTGTCATTCTCGAGACTGCCGGGCTACACCTCCACCCACCGATGTACACGACGCTCCCCGCCATCATGGAACGCTTGGAGATTGAGCCGTCATTCCCCGTTCTTCCGGTCTGCCCATCTTGCTTGGACGTCTATCCGGTCACCACAGACGCCATCGAGTGTTTGTCTTGCAAACAAGCGCTCTTTGACACCCGTCCAACGACACGAGACACGAGGCGAGGCCGTGAGGAACGCAGTACACGCAAGCCACTCCTACGATTTCCGATGAAGTCTCTGGAGGACCACCTGAGAAGAATTGTCCCTGAGGTTGAAGATGAGTTGGACACATGGCGCGTGAAATCGAGGACTCAAGGGCAATACAGCGACATCTTCGATGGGAAGATATGCAAAGAGCTACTAGGACCGGACGGCTTGCCATTTTTTCGGCATGATCTTGCTGAAGGGCCTGATGGCGAGCTCCGTATTGGTGTAACGTTAGGTGCTGATTGGTACGCTGCATATCGTTCCTTCTGTGTCCAATGCTGATGAATTGTCTTCAGGTTTTCGTATCTTCGGAGTCAAATTGCCCCTTCCCACACATCCTGTCCGATGTCGTATAGCATTATCAACTTGCCTCCTCATCTACGGTAAGCATTTTGATCATCTCTCGCGAGCATAATCCCGATCTCGCGCTATCATGTAGGTATCGCACTTCCAATCTATTATTGGCCGGTATCATTCCCGGGCCAAAAGAACCTGATCCGGATGAATGCCAGAAGTTCGTCCGCCTCCTTGTCAATGAGCTCTTGCGTCTTTGGAAGATAGGGATAAAGATCAAGACACGCCGTTACCCCGATGGGCGTCTCACTCGAGTGGCGTTGGTGGGAATTATCTGTGATAAACCCGCCGCCCATAAGATGGGCGGCTTTGGCTCACATAGCCATCGGTATTTTTGTACGCTTTGCTGGATTGAACACAATGAAAGGAATTCTGCTGCTGCCTTTATGAAAAATGGTAGGTTGTTACCCTATAGCATGGTCATTACTCATAATGTCTATCTGCAGCATTCCCTCCACGTACTGATCAGCAGCATCGAGCATACATGGGAGAGTACACGAAGCTTGGCACAAAGACTGCGAAGGCCAACTTTGTCAAAGAGTTCGCGAGCCGGTTCTCAGAGTTCTCCCGACTACCATATTTTGACATGTGTAGAATGATTGTGATTGACCCAATGCACAACCTGCTCCTCGGTACGGACATATTGCTGCCCTGTTAAGCTTGTTTCTCATGCTCCCATATGCTATCAGGTCTCGTGAAGACTCATTTCTACCATATCTGGGTCCAATTGAACGTCCTGCGAAAATCGAAGGAGTTGCGGCGGGTCCACGAGATCTTGTCTGATGTACGTCTTCCTCTCACTTTCTCACTCTACACCATGCGTATATAGACTGGACCTGGTAGCTGCACATGCCCGCAAAGCTGGGCCGTCTCCCAGGGTTAATTGGAGAGCCAGCAGGAGGGTCCCTCACTGCTGACCAATGGCTGGTGTTCGCAACGGTTGTCGCACCCCTCGCAGTGAGTTCCTTATAGCTCTGACTACTCTCCAGGACTGATATGGCTCCCAGATTCCCCAGATTTGGAATGAATTCCTCCCGGGTGACGATGAGAACATTCTCCCTCGGCGCACTGAGATGATCGCGACAGCAGCAGCTAAGAAGAAAGAGGAGGCTGCCGCTGCTCGCCAGCAAGCCGCCGCCGCACGCAAGGCCAAAGAGACAGCTGCCCAACAAGCCGCCGCAGCATGCAAGGCCAAAGAGACCGGT
The DNA here is from genome assembly GCF_000344685.1 of Gloeophyllum trabeum ATCC 11539. Lineage (NCBI taxonomy): Eukaryota > Fungi > Basidiomycota > Agaricomycetes > Gloeophyllales > Gloeophyllaceae > Gloeophyllum > Gloeophyllum trabeum. The sequence continues at coordinate 825,652 of NW_006920411.1, read as the reverse complement.
GCGGCGCAACCATCCACGACTTCAGTGGACCCACCACAGCGCCCCCAACGTTCACGCAAACGCACACGCCGCGCTATCGCAAGTCAATCTATCAATAGTCACGTAATGCACTGACCTTTTGTTTCAGGAGGCTGAGGAAAACAACAATCTGGACGATCAAGTGGACAATCAGGAAATGCGCAATAATATGAGTGCTAACGTGGACATGTCGGAAGAGCTGTCAGATGGCGCACAACCTGGTGATGTCACTTATGTTCCTGGAGCCAGTCGTCCTTCAAAGCGCCGTCGGATCGAAGTCGCTGACGATGAAGAGCCAGCTGTATCAAACCTGCATCCCCGCGATCCCGAAAACTTCCTCAAACTGTCACGAGCTCTTAGGATCCTTCTCTCTGAAACAATTACGGACGCTCAGATAGATGAAGCAGAGAGCCTCCTCCGCTCGTATTGTTTGGAACTCATGGAGGTACGTGACCAGGCCACTTCTGTGGCCGCCCGGGACCATCCCATTGACACTCATGTAGCTGTACGGCCCGTCCGTTATGCGACCTAACCACCACTACGCCACACACTCGCCGGCGAACCTGCGTGATTACGGGCCGCTGCGCGAGTTCTGGACATTCCTATTTGAACGCCTCAACAAAGTACTCAAGTCTTACCGGACAAACAATCATGGGGGAGGTGAACTCGAGGTCTCCTTCTTTCGTGAGTTCATGCGTACGATGCGGACCTCATGTGTGGTACGTGAAACTGCTATGGCTTTGAGCCTCCTGACTCATTGCTGCCTTAGCTCGGTGACGCTTATGATGCCCCACCGGGCTCCGCCCTTCATCGTACTGTCGATACTATGTACCGTGCAACGGCGGATGACCGCGGGACGGTCCAGGCTCTGGCGAGACAACTAGATGAGGCACAAGCAGATGGTACGTGACTCTCGTCCACGAAGATTCTGCCCAATCTTCACAATTTGCAGAGGGGATTAGATTCCGTCTCAGTCCGAGATCGCAGCATCATCACATCCCGATGGACCTTTATTACCAACTTCTCTCCCATCTCCAGATTTCTCTCCCGCATCAACGTCTTCGGTCTATCCTCGCCCCTCCGGATGCTCTACGAAGTGCCCCCCTGCTTTCACAAGCAACATTCTTTGATCACGTCATCCTGCGAGGCCAGAGATATCTTGCCTCATCTCGCTTTTCCTCTGTTCATGTTGTTGACTCCCTGGTTGCAGTCCGAACAACTCCAACGGAAAGCTGGGTGGGGGAACTAACCCACATTGTCCGATTTGAGCAAGTCGGCCTTGGAATGTACTACTTCGGGCGAGTCAGGTGGTTCAAGCCATGTCTCATCGACATCTCCAACACACCGTGGGCGCATTTGTGAGCTATTTGCCTCTTGTAATGTCCATCAACTCACTGCATCCAATAGCCGTCGATCCGAGGTCCGGCTGTGGGAGGAAGAGACCCATATCGCTCCACAACAGCTCGAACCGGCGCCCCTGATTGATCTGAATAACATCATCTCGCACGTTGTGCGACATACTGTCCAAGTCGAAAATGTCTCATGCTGGGCAACCGTTTCTCTTGATAGAGTAAGTTGTACATTGGCTTTTGCATACACGCATCAATTGACCAACATTTATTCTTCAGAGTGGTGAATAGCACTACGTAGCATTATCTGCTCAATTTTACATCAAGTGACCAATTTGTATCTAACAATTTAACTGGTTTCTTCCCTCTCGTTCGACTCGCTATCAACCGGCACATTACCCAGATCCTTAGTGATCCAGTCGAGATATTCTGGGTCAATGTCCTCATCGGGGATATCAAGGTCGAAGACAGGGAGATGCTCCCCAGTGCGAACTGATAGCTCAGCATTACCGGTACGTACAGCCCAACTCTTTGCCCATTCACGGCTCACAGACCACTCGTAAGGCACCGGCATTCGTGGTCCAGTACGAGGAGGACCATGGTTGGCGTTGATATCAGCGCCGAGGACGCGTGGGATCTTCGCTCGTCCGAGCCGGTCTTTTTTCTTACCAGAGGTACGTGCAGCTTCCTGATCTTTCTCATCCTTCTGTCGCCTCAGTTTGCGGAATGCCCCTATGATGCGGTTATACTGATGTCTTCAGCATGACTGTCGCGGGTGAGTCAGAGAATGAACTCACCTTTTCCGACCGCCACTCCTTACGCCTGACCTCCCAGGCATTATCTCCTCCACCTTTCAACCGCCGGTATGCAACTGCCTCAGCCTTTGTGGGCCAATTACCCTCGTCGCTACACTCCGAAGAGCCCCAGTCAGTCATGATGAGTTTTTCAATGCCTTCCGCTTGCTCTTTATACTTCTCCTTGAACTCGTCAAAAAGGTCTCGGTGTGCATCAGCGTTCTATTGATCTTTAAATCAGCCAACTCCACTAGGTTTGGTGAGGCTAATGACATACGTGTTTGCGCCTTTGCCGTGAGCGAGTATCATCATTCTTAGCTTCTTGTTTTTTCTTGGCAGCGGGGTCAACTTGACTCTGGTAACGTCTACGGAGCTGAGCAAAGAACGTTCTGACTTGATCCCGAATGGCCGCTTTGCTAATGTCTTGACCAAGAGTTGGTCGCGCCTGGGCCGGAGTGAGTTAGATCACCAGGTAAGTGTTACTAGCTTACCTTCTCGCTCTCTTCAATGCTGCTCACTACCGCATCGATGTACTCACGGTTGCGAGGCGAAGTGGGTCCCATCGCCCATACCGGGTTATAGAGCCGTACACCGCCTGCGTCTGTGCGGACTGGAGCACACAGTGGGAGAGGCTCGGGCACGGTGTATGACTTGTCGTTAGGATCGCATCCGAGGAGCAACAGCGCATGATAATGTACTGAGGCCTGGAAATGCAGGTTAGTGATGCTTCGCAAGGGTTTAGATGGACAATCACTCACTATTAGCTTTCGGTCCTGCTCATATGGAGCTCCTTTGCGCCTGCGACCGCCTTTAGATGCCTTGTTTGCTTCCATAAACTCTCGGCACTCTTCGATGCTGCCAAATCCAAACAGGCCCAGGATAGCCTGTTCGGTGGCTTTTGAATCGCTTAGATGGGCGCCTGCGACCGGCGTTGGAGAATGCAGGGGAGGTGCGGGAGCATTTCGAGCGAGTGAGGGCATCAATACGTTAGGCGGAACAAGGTTCGCAGTGGTGGGCACCCAGGGTCCCGACGGTGAGTTAGTCATATTGTTAGCTCCGTGTTGCTGGTCTGACGGAATGGTTGGCAAAGCATATCCGCTGGGCTGGTGAGGAGGGAATTGCGGGTTCTGGTAAGAGAATTGCGTAGCCGGCGCTGGTGGCGTGTACATGGGGTTGCCAGCGTACTGCATCTGGAGCTGAGCATGCGCCATGGGAGTTGAGAAGGAGGGATACTGGAGGAGAGTTTGCATAACGGTGAGTCCTATATGCTTGTACGAGCTCTCAATCATACTAACCTGTATCTCGTTCATTCCCTGGAACGGGTTCATCGGGTCAAGTGCCGGATATTGCTGAGGAAATCCTGGCGGAAGGCCAGGAAATGAGGCCGCTGCCTGCGGATGGCTAGAGTCAGGGTGGGACGCATCTGCCTCTCCTAACGTGGATGCCATTCCGCACGAGGGGGACGATGGAGGTGAGCTCGTCATTAGGGTCGCACTGTCGCAGTATTTGAGCAGCCTGCAGCGGTAAAAAAATTCTGGTGAGTGATCATCGTACCTGTAGCTCAAGATCTGGATTGACAGGTGTCCTCAGCCTTTGGTTTTTGCGACGACAGCAGCCCTCATCGTAAATCTCGGCTGTTGTGGCGTCGATATTGGGTGTAGTACCTATACTACTAGTATTGCTAGGCAGTGAGTGGTTTCACCAGTGCCACTTTGTGCTCAGCCAATCTTACTTGCTTGCCCTCTCTCTGATACAGCTCTCTGATACAGCTTCTGTCAATTCCCTGTGGTTGTACGAGCTGGTAGAGCAAGATCGAGGGGATGATCATGTCGGTGGCGTCGTTACTGTATTTAGATATCGGATGCACATATACGGATATTATGTAATCAATCTGATCGTCCGAATCTCGTCACCTCGTGAACCGTAGGCTATTCTACGCACCACAAGACAGTCAACGTGGCTTACGGTCCCAAGCCCGTGATACCCAATCTATCCCCCACCAAGATGTTTAAGGCGAGAACGTCTCGCCTATGAATCTTCGGGTACAGCTTGGCCAGTAATCTCAGGTGTGGATACTTTGAGACATGGGAACATTCTTGCAGCTATCTACTGGCTAGACAACGAAGGTATCTCAGTCTGTAGATAGTTCGTGACATGTTGGTCATCCAGGCGCCTATCCACAGGTGAGATAAAGTGCAGCAAATGCAGTGAATGTGCCAAATACCGCTCCCCGGACTTCGGCGAGTTGAAGCCTGTGTGTCCGTGACGGCGAGCCACAACAATCGTGGGAACGCTTGGCGGTGGTACAGCCCAGCGGCGTCGGCCTGAGTGAGCCTTCGAGGCTTTCATATTTTGACTCTCGACCACGTTCGACCCCTCAACGTTCTTTATTTCTCTCTTCGAGTCGCTTCGTCTTCGCAGTCTTTTTCAGCTCTACCTTTGCTTCAACCAGCACCCAGAAAAACTCAGACGTTTCCTACTCGAAGCTTACGATGATGCACTCCTACTCTGCCATCTTCCTGTCTCTCGTCGCCTCCGCTCTGGCGTACCAGGTCACCTCCCCTAACGCCCAGGAGGGATGGACTTCCGCCGGCCCCAACACCGTCAGCTGGCAGCGCGTCGACACGGACCCGAGCAACTTCACCCTGGTCCTGACGAACGAGGTGCGTGCAAGCGGTGGAATGGATGACAGGAGGGCGTCCTGACGTGGGCTTCAAACGCAGGACCGCAACGTCTTGCCCAGCAACAACCAAGTCCTCATCGCCCTTGTTGACGGCACCACCGGCTCGACGACCGTCCCGCCCCCGAGCAACGGCTTCCCCGTTGGCGGCACGTTCAGGCTGAACTTTGTCAAGGACGCGCAGGACCTGAACAGCATCCTCGCCCAGTCCTCGGAGTTCAACATCACGAAGAGCACCACCAGCTCGTCGGGCACGTCCACTGCTACCGGCACTACCGGCGGCACCTCTTCTCGCAGGTTTGTAGTCGTGACTATTTTTTCCTCTGATCACTTGAGCTTACTGTGAATCTCATTCCAGCGGCAGCACGATGACCATCAGCAATGGTGCATCTGGTACCAGCGGCGCTACTGGCGCTGGCGGACTCAACCCTACCACGTCCGACACCACCACCAGCCCGACCTCGAGCAGCGCTGCCCTCCCCGGCGCGGGCGTCACGACCGGCTTCCTGGGCCTCGTCGCCCTGGTCGGTGCCTTCATGGCCTAAACACCTACCCCCATGTCAAAATCGTCGTAGAGGACTAGAGGGTTTACACCAGCGTGGACATGACTTTTTCCTATCCTAGGTCTCATTTTCTCCTGTGGGTCACACATCCTGTCGTTCCATATCACTGTCGTTTCTGTCTCTCCGGACTCTGGTCGTATCGTATTATAAGTGTCAATCGAACATTGAACGTACTGTGTATTTGCCAACGGCCGCGAGGCTCATATTCGGACAGCGTACCATACTGTTTGTGTTTTTAGCTTCGTGGCTTAGATTAGGTAGGCAAATATGCATCCTAATTCCCGTCGTATGCATGCATCTGTAAGCCGGATGAGCGATTTATAATCGCGTGCTCGCATCTTATCAGCCCCAGGAATTCGAAAACCATGACTTCCTCTTGAGTCCCATCCACCACCGGCACTATGGCGGAGAACAACTACGCGCACCTGCTCCCGCCGAGCTGGAAGCCGCAGGTGACTGGGTGGCTGGCCGAGGACACGCCGTCGTTCGACTACGGCGGGTACGTCGTGGGCGAGGCGGAGCGCGAGGCGCACCTCCTGGGCAAGGGCGGCGAGGCGGCGGTCCTCGCGGGCGTGCCGTTCTTTACGGAGGTGTTCACCCAGCTTGGGTGCGAGTGAGTGGTGTCGCTTTGCTTTGCGTGTGAGGGAGGGACGCTGATGATGTGTGTGGGTGGTAGGGTGGAGTGGCATATGAAGGAGGGGGACGTGTTCGAGCCGGTGAAGCACGTCGCGACGGTGCGGGGGAAGGCGAGGCAGATCTTGCTCGGGGAGCGCGTTGCGCTGAACATGCTCGCGCGGGCGAGCGGGATCGCGACCAAGTGCGTTTGTCGGGCGTCTCGTTCTTCTGTGCACTCCGCTGTTGCTTACACTTGTTCCCGGCAGGTCGAAACGCATCCTGGACCTCGCGCGGAGCTACGGGTACGAGGGCATCATCGCGGGCACGCGCAAGACCACGCCCGGTGCGTCTCGCACTCGCGTCTGACTGCGTGTGTGCACCGTAACGCGCGTATCGCAGGGTTCCGGCTCGTGGAGAAGTACGCGATGCTGGTGGGCGGGATCGACCCGCACCGGCACGACCTCTCGAGCATGATCATGCTCAAGGACAACCACATCTGGTCGCACGGTGCGTCCGCCTCTGCTCCGTCAAGCCCGCCCTCTTTCCGACCCGAATTCGGTTCGAGGGGCTGACGTCCACTCCCCAGGCTCGATAACCGCGGCGATCCAGGCCGCGCGCCGCGTCGGCGGCTTCTCCCTCCTCCTCGAAGTGGAGGTCCAGTCCGAAGCCGAAGCCGACGAAGCCATCGCCGCCGGCGCCGATATCGTCATGCTCGACAACATGCCCGGGCCCACCCTCGTCTCCGTCGCGCGCCAGCTGAGGGAAAAGTGGGCGGGGAAGCGGCAGTGGAAGTTCGAGAGCAGCGGGGACGTTACGGAGGGGAATCTGAGGGAGCGCGCGGTGCCGGAGGTGGATATTCTGAGTACGAGCGCGGTGCATCAGGGGGTAAGGCATGTGGATTTCAGTTTGAAGATACAGAAGCCCAAGTAGGGAGGGACAAGTGTATGATTCCGGGTGTATCCTTATTCATAAAGATGTACGGAAACCAAGAGCCCTGTATTCCAAACAAACCACCCTACCCAATACCCACATCCCAACTTTTCCCTTTCCCTACACCAACCCAAATAGCCTTGCCGCATTACCTCCTCTGACGCCCTCGCGCTCCGCGTCGGACCACCCCTCGACGCCATCGATCGCCTCGAGGTTCTCGGTCACGCTCTGCCACTTGTCCGTCTCCGCGAGCGGGGGGAAAAACGGGTGGTCCGTGCCGAAGAGGAGGCGCGAAGAGCCGAGGGTGCGTTGCGCGGACTGGGTGCGGCGGTCCGCGCCCTGCATCATTCACATCAACATGACCATCTTACAGCGAGTACAGACAAGACAGAAGATACGCACCTTCTCATACGAATCCGCGCGCCCGACACACTCGGCCACGAACGCGAGCTCCTCGCGCCCGTACGCGACCGCGTCAAAGTACAGCTGCCCGAGGTACCACCGCGCGTCGTGCGCTAGGCGCTGCGCGACGGCGGGGTCGTGCGCGACGCACGACGCGAGGCGCGCGGAGAGCTGCGGGAGCGCGCCGCCCGCGTGCGCGAGGAGGAGGCGCAGCGATGGGTGCCGGTCGAGCACGCCTGCGAGGATGAGGCGGGTCGTTGCCTGGGCTGGGGCGTCAGCGTTAAGGCAGGAGGATGGGGCAGCGAGGGGCTCACGATGGTCGTCTCGAACGGAAACCCGAGCGCGAGCGGGAGGACGTGCCCGTTCTCCCGGTCGCCCCACTCGCTGCTCGGCACGCCGTAATGCGGGTGCAGAAACACGACCAGGCCCGCCCTTGCGAGCGCCGCCCAGACGGGCTCGAGCGCGGGGTCGTCGAGCCCCGCGCCGCGCCCGCGCGTGCCCATGATGACGCCGCGCAGGCGCGGGAGGGAGGCGATGTGCGCGACGGCGGCGAGCAGCGCGGGGACGGGGACGGCGGGGACGAGCGGGAGGAGGCCGAAGGCGTAGAGGCGGGACAGGGCGGGGGAGAGGGCGGGGGCGGTGGCGCAGTAGGCGTCGAGGTCGGCGTTGAGGGCTTCGGCGAGGGAGGGCGCTTCGGCGGCGGGGAGGAAGTCGAGCCACGGGTTGGCCGTGCTGGGGGGGGAGACAAGTTTTTGTTTCGAAGGAGAATAAAGAGCGGATGGATGCGCACCTGACGATGGAGACGTCGATGCCGTGCTTGTCCATGAACTTTATCTTTTCGTCGCGGTCCCAGTACTACAGACAACTCAGCTTCGATTTCACTTGGAGAAACTGCACGCATACCTGGGGGCCGACCGGCCGCCCGCCGCTGGGCTCATTGTCCAGAATGACGAGCCTCTCCTCCGTGCCCGCCCCGTCCGCGGTCGGCCTGGACAGGATGCGCGGCGCCGCCGAGCGCGAGCGCAACAGAGACGCATAGCGCGGGAGGTAGACGTGGGTGTGGACGTCGACGAGCAGCTTCCTCGTCGCGGCGCTCATCCTGGACGCCTGTAGCAGCCATCGCGAGTGGATTTGAAGTTCAACGCCGCTGCTTATCGTCGATCTCGATCGGCAGCCACAGCCACAGCCACACTGGTACTGCTTCCATCGCTAACCAAGATTATCCAGCATTTGTGTTGTTCTACTCTATGTACAGGCTATTACAGCGATAAATATTACCATAAATCCAGGAAGTCCCGACACCTAAAGCAACGTCACCAAACCGCCCACAACGCCCACCAGCACACTCCCCACACCTACCCTCCACCCCCGCGCCGCCGCGCCATTCCGATTCCCGCCCCCGCTCGCCCCCTGCGCCGCAAACACCACCGCCGCGCCCGGCCCGGGCACGCTCACAGTGCACCCCCCGGCGCCACCGCAGTCCACGCTGTACTCCCCCGCGCCCGCGCCCGCAGCCGGCACGAGCCGCCCGTCGCGCACGCCCCGCAGCGTCGCGTTCCCCCACGCGATGTCGTGCGCCTCGTTCGCGCTCGGCGCGCGCAGCGTCTTCACGGTCACGTTCCGCGCGCCAGACCCGAACGTGCCCTGCGGGACCGCGAAGCCCGCGGCCTGCCCCGACGCGTTGCGGTAGTTGAACAGCACGAGCGCGCGCAGCGCGTCGGAGGCGGAGGCGGAGGCGGCGTCGTACACGGCGTACGCCGCCTGCGCCGCGTCGCGCAGCGCGAGGTCCTGCACGCGCGTCCCGTTGGCGACGCCCAGGGCCGTGGACACCAGCAGGAGCGCGTAGTACGGCGGCAGCGTCGTCCACCCGTCGGGCGCGGCTTCGAAGAGGTTGTACGAGATGCCCGGTTCGCGCGTGTGCAGGTACGCGGCGGAGTACCTGCGTGCGTGGGGTTTTGTCAGCGTGGTCGAGGAGACGAGGCGAGGGAAGGGAGGAACAAGACGCACCCGACGCTGGCCATCTGCAGCGCGTAGTCCGCCGTCCACAGCGCCGCGCCGAACGTGTCCGAGATGCCCGGGATCCCGCCGCACGACGCCGAGTTGAACTCGCTCATCACCACCGGGCGCGTCGCCGCCGCGAGCCCGCCGGCCTGCCACTGCGCCAGCTCTTGCACTGGGCGCGGATATCATCAGTCGAGGAAGAGCAGAAGGGGAAGGATGGGGGAAGGGGGAAGGGGGAGAGGAGAGGCGCACCGTTCGTGTGGTTGAGGTAGTAGTCGAGCTGGTACTGGTAGCTCCCGAAGCAGTTGTTCTGCGGGTAGTGCTGCAGTCTACGAACGGTCACCGTCAGCCTCGCAACCGCACGCCGGCGGTCACTACGCACGTAATGTACTTGAGCACGTCCTGAAAGTCGCTCTGCCACCCCGAGGTGAGGAGCGCCTCGAGATCCTGCATTCAACATTCAATCTCGGGATCTGAGGGTGTGGGGGAAGGAATGACTATGACGCACCCAGTTGCAGCAGATCGTCGGGCCGGCGATGTTATGGTTCGAGAGGATATTGCCCGCGGACGTGTTCTGCAGGTTCGCAGTCGCCACATAATATTCCTACCGCCGTTCTTTCGTGTCAGTATCCGTTCCAGCGTGAGCTCCCTACCAGAAGACCCACGAATGGGAGAGGTGCTCACCCCGATGTAGTCGTTCACGGTATAGTTTGCGAGGTTCGGCCGCTGGTTGTGGGCCGAGTACAGGTCCGGTTCCTACACTCGCGCGCACGGGCGTTAATGATCGTTATGGGAGAAGGGGAGGGGAGGGGACGCACGTTACCGAGCAGGAACGCGTCCAAATACTCGCCGAGCCCGGCCTGCGCCGCGCCCGCGAGGAGCGGGGTGTTGGTATCATTCGGGTCGCGGAGCCCCAGCCCGAGCAGGTACTGCGCGCCGCCGCGCACGCTCCCGGCGACCGTGCTCAGCAGGGCGAACAGCGGCGGGCCGAACGTCACGGGCTGGTCGTTCGCGTTCGCCTGGGGGTTGGTGAAGTTGATGAGGGGCGAGGACTGGGCGGGGAGGAAGGAGCTGTCGTCCATCGAGTTGCCGCCGAGGCGGAGGCGGAGGGGGGCGGTGGAGGAGAGGGCGGCGAGGTAGGCGAGGAAGGGGGCGGGGATGGCGGAGGATGAGTTGCCGACTGGGGGAGGGGTTAGTGGGGAGCGGAGGACGGGGAGAAGGGGGGCGGACAGTAGTTGCCGACAAAGGAGAGCTCGAAGGAGATGCCGAGGAAGTTGGGGTAGACGGTTGTGTTGGAGGAGGGCGAGGACGGGATGGTGAGCGGCGTCGCGCCGAGCACGAGGGGCGCACAGGCCAGCGCGAGCAGCGAGTGGACGGCGAACATGGCTGGGGCTCAGGCTCGGGCTCGGGCTGGGGCTCGGGCTGGGAGGAGCGGGCGTGTCTCAGTCTGCGAGCAACGGTCGTGAGCAGAGGACAACAAGCAACGAAAGACGTGTCAGCGGGCGACCACACTCAGAGTGTCGTTATATAGCCTGCGGTATCGTCTGCCCGAATTTGCATGCCAGCGCGTTCGTCGCAGTTGAGCTTGCAGCATCAGGCTCAGTGACAGCAGTGGCCGGAGGAATCTCAGATCGGGCTGGGATGCCCTACACGCACATGTTCCCACGCCTCCAAGGATCGCCGCCATCGCACGCGACTCCAATCCATGGACGACGCCGACGCCGACGCCGACATCGACACCGACGCCCTCCAAGCCCAGATCGACATCTCCTCCTCCCTCGCCGACGACCTCGTCTCCTCCTGGATAAAGCCCAACCTCGCCTCCCCCGCCGCCGCGGCAGCACTCACCGAAGCCGACCTCCAGGAATACGTACGTCGTCCCCACAGGTAGCGTCGCCCCCGCTTATCTTCTCTTCTGGCAGGCAGGCTGATGGTGGGATAGACTCGGTGTTGGGGCGCCCTTGCCCGAGGCGAATGGTGTGAGCGGCAGGGACGGGATGAGGCTGAAGGGGCAGCTGCTGGGCAACGGGAAGGGGAAGAAGCGCGAGCGCGAGGAGGGCGAGGCTGGCGGGGCGAAGAGGCAGGCGGACGATGACGATGAGGAGGACAGTCGCGCGGGGGCGATCAGGAAAAAGGTCAAGGTGGATCCCTTCGCGGCGGGGAAGAAGAAAAACAAGAAGCAGGGCGCGCAGGGGCAGAGCCAGAGTAGCCCGGCTGTGAATCAAAATCCTAAGGCTTTGGACGCGCCTTCGGACAGAGCGAAGGGAAGCAGTGCGCCTACCGTTTCTGTCGCCAAGAACGGCGAGCCCTCCGCTAGCGCGAAGAACGAGCGAGCGAGCGCGGTCAAGAACTCGCCTGCTGGGGCTCCCTCGGGAGCGTCCTACCCTCAAGGAACACCCCCCACAATATCTCCCAACGGAAAACAGAAAATCTCCACCTCAGGTGCCCCTCCCCTTCTGTCCTTCATTTCGCCAGCACTGACCCCTCCTACACCCATCCCGCTAGAAACGAAACTCGACTCACCCAGCCCCACCTCCGAACGAAGATCCAACGGCCTCCCGCTGCTCAACCTCGACGGACCCCCTCCCGGCGGCGAAGGAAGTGATCACGCGAAGAAGAAACGCAGGCGGAAGAAGAAGAAGAATAAGGCGGGTGGGGAGGGAGCGTGAAAGGGAGGGGACGTGTGGTGATTTACGGGATTTGTATCCTCGGTTTGGTTATAATTCACTGGATGCATATTGGCCATCAACGGCGACGGAGCGATCTTGCGTGAAACTAGTATATGGATACGCCTGACTGACTAACGGTAAAAGTTGTCCTCTTCACAGGCTCCGAGCGTTGCAAGACAGCATTCTTACTCTGTAGGGTACGTGCCGATACGCTATGCCTCCCGATGTATTGACCGTAACTGCAAGTATGGAGGTCTCTCGTGGGTTACAGCTGCCAGGGTATCGTGCAGACCCGAATTCGCTCGCCGTCGACTATTACCATCTCGGACACTGTCACGCAAGCAAGCGCTCCTTGCCTGCCGCGGGACTTGTCATTCCTATTGACTCTGTCTGCATAGCGTTAGGCCTGCAGAGGTCCGCCGTCCACTCGCATTTCCACCACCTATACGTCTCCAGCTCAATATCCAGCTCCATCGTCCGATCCCTGATACGCTTCTCAGGGAACATCAGCGCGGACTCGGACTCGGACTGCGCGAGGGAGCGTGAATGGTCGGATTCGCGTGATGGTCGGAGCCGGGGTGCGCGCGCGCACAGCCCTCTCTACCCCTTTACTGTACCATGCTTAACAGGCGGTCCAGCTAGCAGATCGTGTCGTGTGGCGGTCCCGCGAGACTGCGCAGTGCACTACCGGCGGGACAGGGTGACGGTTGCCGTCTGTACATCTCTTCTGGGAAGTGGAACGGACAACCGTGCGCAAACGCAGGTCTTCGTTTCCAACCGCCGCTGTACCTCCCGGGGACTCACCGCGGTGCTGAAGCGTCAGCCCCGCAATCGCGATTCCCGCTCGGAATCGCGGAATCTGGTCCACTTGCGAGGACCAGTACCTAGCAGCGCTGGGATCCCGACAATTGCAGTTCTCCCTGTCCTCATGCAGAGTCAGGCATAGTCCAACGTGCATGTATCCGCGAAACGCACCATCCCTTTGCTTTGTGTCGATGCTCTTGACTATAACCGCATAGCTTCAGACTCTAGAGGTACGCTGCCCTGCCGCCCGCTCGCCCATCCACGCCTATACGTCTGCAGGTAAGTTCCATCCAGCGTCTTCTTCGCAATTCAGGCCTCAGGCTTTCTCCCACAATCTCGATTTCTCGGCGTGGACTGCGCGGGAGGAGCGGACTCTCGTGATCGGCGGAGCCGCCCATGCCACACAGCCCTCTTTACCCGCTGAACGTTGACGCTGGCTAGCATAGGCAGATCCTGTCAAGTGGCTGCGCCAACACCGGCGGCTGAGGTCCACTCCGAGAGCCGGCGGGGATGATATCCCGTTTGTCTGCCCTGGTCTCGTATAGAATCTGGTATGCGCTCGCTCATCGCGGATTTGTTTTATACTGACGTGAGGGCTACAGTGATCAGTCGTCGAGCTTGGCGCGCAGTTTCCCTAGTCTGCATGTCGCAACTCTTCGTCTCCTTGAATGTGCCTGCATCGCTTTAGATGGACGGAGGTCTGCCGTTCCTCATTGCGCGAGCCTATATATCTGCTACGCGCGTCCGAATCGTCAGCGGGCCACGCTCGCTTTGTCGGGGATTCGCGATCCGCGATAATATACAGACTTGGACACCACAAGCCTCGATCCCTGGTACGCTTCTCAGGCGGACTGCGAGAAGAGCGCAAAGTGATCGTCGGAGCCGGAGGGGAGGTGCTGCAATGTCAACGCCCGTGGCCACACACAACCCGCTTTACCTGCTTAACAGCCGGTAGGTAAGCAGATCCTGTCAACGATTTCTGTGGCTGTCCCGCAACGCTACACTACCGGCGGTTCATAGCTGTAGTGGGCAGGGAGAAGGTTACAGTCTCTTGTAGGGGAGGTGGAGCTGACAAGTGTATATTCTCGTGCATCCGGACACTGCGTTCCCATGTTCGTAACAGTCATAAATTGGTCCGTCAGAGATAAGGGAAGAGACTAGAGAAAGTGCGTGTGTATGTACAAGATGATCCAAAGAAGTCCGCAACTCCAAACATATTACAGGGTGTCTACGTATACAGCAAGGGGAATGATAAATATCGTACATGTGCGTGAACGGAGATAAGTTATGCAACGGGGAAGAGGTATCGCGCTGCGAGCGTATCAAGAAAAGAATAGACAACATCTGCAATCGTACAATCATGCAAACCGGGGTTGAGGATACAGACTCCACGGCCCCTCATCTCCCGGATGATCTCCTGCTCGTGTTGGCCCTCCTCGCCGAGGGCCTGGGACTCTGGTGCGAAGAAGACCCTCGGGGCCGGTGCTGCTGCTGCTGGGGCGACTTCTGCCCCGCACTACCGCTATTCTGTCGGGAGGAGCCATGCCGGTGGTGCGTGGGGTGGGGGATAACCTGGCGGCTCTGATTCTGATTCTGGCTCTGGCTGCGAGACTGGCTGTGGCGGGTATTCGACCGGGAGACGACCCGGCTCGAGGACTGGCTCTGGCTCTGGCTCCGGCTCTGGGATTTCTTGGGTTTGCTCGTGCTGGGGCCCCTGCTGAGGAAGGATAGCCCGAGTGCGGAGGTTGAGCCCTTCTTCGTCCTGCCCTTCTGCTGGCGCCATGCGCGGATGGCCCGCGCCTCGCGCATCTCGCGGATCCCCTGCCGTCGCAGCTCCTCGTCGCCCGAGAAGGTGCCCCGCCACTTGACGAGCCACCCGTGGATGGTCGACGCCGGGGGCTTGATCCTGCGGCGTCCGTGTTCGTCGTACTGCGTTCACAACTGTGTCAGTGGCTGCTGTGATCGTGCATTGTCCCTGGATGTGCTCACCGACTCCCACTCGATTTTCACAGGCAGGACCATCGGACGTAAGTGCAGCGTAAGTGGGTGTCAGAGTGGAGAGGAAAGAGGGAATGGATAGGAAAGATAGCAGGACTGCTGCTGCGAGGACGCCATGCAGCGTGTTTGCGGCGTCGGAGCCATGAATAGAGCTCCGGGAGTTGCCGGGTGTACATAATGAGCATGGTCGTTGCGTCGTCGTGCCTTTGTCGGGGCGTCTTCGGGCAGCTATGGCTGGACAGTCGATATTTCATGTCGACGAGCGATGTACCTTGGCTGAAGACCCGTTCCTTGTCGCTAAGCGGGGGCTGTTGGTGCATCGTCATCGAGCGTCGGAAGTGAGTTCGAGCCTACAGCATAAGAAGGCTATGCTATGACCGCATAGTTACAGCAAACGGTTGTTTTAGGATCTGGGACGTAGATTCACTTCTCCATACACGATCGACAGGTCGGAGGGTGCTAGCGTGACGGATCATTTGTTCTGTAGCGTGCTCATCATCACCGTCGACTGGAAGATTGGCCGGACAGTCAACGTCCGATGTAATGAGACTGCACAGAGTACAGGTATAGCACGCTGGTGGTTCACCTAACCAAACAACTTCGGGCGAGTATGAACTGGTTCAGCAATGCTCCAGCGCGTTTCGTACAGCTCCCTGGCGGCAAACGAGCAAGGGCCGGGCGAGAGAGTCGTCCGATGGCGTTGAATCCGTCCAAGTTTCCTTTTCGGGCCGACGATGCAATGCTGCGCGTGGTGGCAGTGCGTGCACGTGTCGCTGTCGGCGTAGATTTCCTCGTATGACAGGGACTTTGGCTGTCCAGCTTCCCTTCACCGCCATAGCGCACTTTCGCTTTTCGACCGGTTTCGCGACGCCATGACTCAGGAGGGGCGGGCTCGGAAGGTGCTACAACCGAGCGCATGTCGGCGAGCTAGTGCGTCCGCCGCTGCTGCACGGTGGTACAAAAGTACGGCCCAAGATGGCATCTCCTCGTCGAAGACATAGCAAGTTCGTCCACGGCTCGCTATGGGGTGGAAGAACGTCTCGACCATCATCGAAGGCAGGCTCTTCCTTGGCAAGTCAGTATAAATAGTCCCCTTCACTGCTTTGCGCTCGTCTCTGATCTTGCTACTTCCCCTTCCTGCGCTTGCGTCGATCTGACACGCTATGCAGTCTCTCGGCCGCTCGATCGACGCGTGCCCTGAGCGAGCGGCGCATCACGCACATAGTCTCCGTGTGCACCGAGCCTATCCCCTCTGACCTGCCCGAATCCGGCATCAGTCAGCTGCGGATCCGAGTCGAAGACGTCGACTATGCGGACCTGCTGATACACCTTCCCTCTGCTGTCCGCTTTATCCATCAGGCGCTGCAGGACGGGGGAGTGGTGCTGGTGCACTGTGTGCAAGGTCTATCTCGGAGTGCAGCGGTGGTTGCTGCTTATCGTGAGTTTCTCTATTGTACCTTTGAATTGGTGGAATTTACCTGCTCTCTCTAGTTATGTACTCGCGGCGTATAAGTGCTACAGCTGCGTTGGAAGAGGTACGACGAGGTAAGAGTCCCGCGGTAGGTCTACGTCGTCGCCGTCTTACCCGACACTGCAGCCCGCGAACAAACCTGGGTGAATCCCGGCTTCCAGGAGCAGCTGGTTCTCTTCGAGTTGTGCCAGTACAATCCGACACCCACCAATGGAATCTATGTTACCTGGAGGCATCAGATTACTCACCGCCTGGCTGCCCGACGCTAACGGGTGAGACCTATGATTCACTATGGGCTTCAAACGGATACTGACCATGTGTCAAGGGGACAGTTTTAAAATTTGCTTTCGTTTTCTCCTGCTTTGTTTTGTCTGCTCTTTGGTCTGCGTAGTGTATTTTTAGTGTACCGTTGCTTAATCTCGCATATACTGTCACACTATTCGATAGACTCACCCATGTATCCTAACGCGGGGCTTGATAGTGGGAGGCGGGAGATAGAATTCATTTGTCAGCGGTGTGTTATTTATTCACGAGATTTGACATACGCATTCAGGCTTCGAACTTCCCCTCTTCTTCCTAGATGCGTCTTGTCCTTTATCAGGCTGATATATGCATGTCTCGCCCGTACGTGGCCACGAAGCAGCTCAGGGGACAGCTTCATAAACATCCAACGACGGAGGTGAAACAACGAGGTAATATCGAGGGTTAGCTGGCACTTCCACCAAACAAAGTGCTGCATAGTATTTCTCGTACACGGCCAAACCTGACAATTGACCTTGCATTCCGAGATCTCAAAGGAGATCTCTCGATCGAATCGGGGGATTCAATTGAGGAAGAAGTCTTCCGTGCACGCGGGAGCCACGCCGGCTGACGACAGGGCGTCTGCACCCGTCCCTGGCCTCGCAGTGTCGCAATGAGACTTTCTATACCCCAGCGCGTCCCCCACACCCAACGCTCGACTGAGCCGTCTTCCACTCCTTTGATCTTTGTTTTCTCTGCTGTTCTGCTTGGGGGATATGGGACTCAACACTTTCACGGCGGCCGTGCATATTACGCCAGGTAAGTCACTTGTTGTGTTTTCTGAAGGATGAGCGGGATGCTGAGCTGCGTGCCTGAAGTCGTCATCAAGACTTTCCTTGCTCATTCGAAACGCAAGGGGAAGAAATTTATTGACGGTGATGCAGAGGTTGCTACGGACGACATCTTCTTCGACGAGTATGTAGTGAAGCCAGCCCCGAATCCAGCTAAGCCTATGCTAACCCACAATACTCAGGGCTTTCCATATTGTCAAAGCTTTCTTGGATTTGGGGACATACAACACGATCGAGTCTTTCCAGGCCTTGTAACCATTCCAACTCTTCGGACCATGCGCGCTGTACACTAACCTGAACTCATAGCACGAACACCCATGTACCTGCCCCCCCATGGGCCGCCGTCGCGCCCGTCGTCGTCCCCCTCAAGTCATGCAACCGCGCCGCAGATGTCCTTATTGACTGGTTCGGCCCGGAAGACCTCGAGGCCGTTGTGGGGGGCGAGAGGTGGTGGCAGGTCCGCGGCCTAGACGGGATCGAGGCGGAGTGGGTCACGGAGAAGGAGTATCTGTCGGCTGATGTGCCTGGTGGGGGAAAGAAGAACAAGAAGGATGCGGCGAGTAATACCATCAAGCAGATGGAGCATCTGGAAACTGTTATGGTACGCGTGTGAGTCTGGTCGGCTGGTTGTTACATTGCTGACAATGTGGTGCAGCTCTACGTGCCTGGAGGTAGGTTCACTTTCAACTATACGCTATCTTCAGGATTGACGTTGAATGAACAGGGGGCTATTTCTTCGGTTCTATCAGTGGGTTTTGTACCTGTTCGCCTGAGGTGTTCGGTTGTTGATCTCGGACCCTGCTCTAGATACCCACAGGTATCAGGTTATTCGATATGGTGGGAGCTCTCCAGGCAGCCCTCATTCGTTACTAATGATCTCGAACAGCCAGGAAGATGAAAGGTCGAGCGTTCGTGACCAATTACCGGTGCGTTATCAGCGACACCCTCCCCTACCAGATATTGATACAGTAAAACAGTAAAGCTCCACAATACCCCTGGCCCTGCCCTCTGCACGACGTCCTGGCATCTTGTTTGTGGTTAGCCTTTACCTCGCGTCCTTCCACTGACACTCTACCAATCAGACCTCTACCTTATCGAACCCCCCGAGGGCGCCCCCCACAAGCCCGTCCATCCGAGTAAGATCGTCTTCGCAGGCGACTCCGCCGGCGGCGGGCTCTGCGTCGCCGCACTGACAGTCATCCGCGACATGGGCCTGCCCATGCCTGCCGGCGCGGTGCTCATCAGCCCCTGGGTCGACCTCACGCACAGCTTTCCCAGCGTCATGCAGAACATGCCTACTGTAAGTGATGTATGTGCTGTGCTCGCGAGGTTGATTATCTAAGTTGATGGCGCTAGGATATTATACCTGCGCATGGGTTCATGGCGAAGCCGTCGCTGGTGTGGCCGGTCGCGCCCGTGCCCCCGCCGGAGGGGCGGGTCATCCGGACGAGGACCAACCCGCCGCCGAAGCCGGGACATGCGGATGATTTGAAGAGGGACGAGGGGGGTAGTGGGGAGGGGCGTCCGGATGGCGAGGTCGAGTCGCAGAGGGAGATGGTGGCTTCTGGGGATGATATGGTGTCGCCTTCGCCGGTGCCTGCGGAGCAGCGGACGGGAACGGGGCAGGTAGGGGAACATGCTGAGGAGGGAGCCAAGGACGACGCCTCTGGTAGTGCTAATGGGCAATCTCCTACGGAGGCAAATACGAGTTCCCAAGCGCCTGGCCGCCGGAGTTCTGAAGGGGAGACACGGCGGGACACGTCAAGTGTTCACACATATAACACCGACTTGATGGAGCCCTCCCCGCCGAAAGTCCTTATGCACAACCCCGACGAGACGCCCCTCGAGCTCCGCGCGCAAATCCAGATATACGCTACGAACGAGTGAGTGCGGGTGCACTCGCACTTGCCCTTAACCCTTGAGCTTACCTTCGTATTCGTATTTCAGGCAGCTCACGCACCCGCTGGTGTCACCGATCCTCCAGGGCTCCCTGGGGAACCTTTGCCCGCTGTATATCCTGGTGGGGGACGGGGAAGTTTTGAGAGATGAGGGTGTGTATTTGGCCCATCGGGCGGCGCACCCGGATGAGTACCCTGTGAGGCATGGGGTGCTCAAGGCGGGGAGAAGGCAGAAGGAGAACGCGGAGAAGTATCGCACGCCGACGAAGGTGGGTCTTTGTTTATGGTTGCTAGCGCGCAGGAACTGAGCCGTGCATTGGGATAGGTCCATTTGCAGGTGTATGATGGTAGGTACAACTGAACAGGTATTGAGCATTACTGACTCCGTATAGGAATGTGCCATGTCTTAACGGTCTTCACCTTCACGGACAGCGTAGGTCAACTTACCCTCCTTGGATGTATGAAGCTTATTGAATCTCTGTAGGCCAAGTACGCATATCGTTCTATTTCGCAATTTATTCGGCATGTCACCATCCGATCGGAAGAAGAGGTCGCGAATAACGCGTTCCCCGAGCTGCACAAGCCTCCTACAGAAGTTTCCCTTGGCGACGGTGATTCCGACGACTTCCACAGCCGACGACCCCGTCTGGGAGAATTGAGGGGGAAAACACCAAAGGAAGCCCTAGACAAAGTTAGGTCGACGGTAGACACCCCGACGGAGTTTGAGCTGTTTGATCATAATAAGGCGATGGCGACAAAGGAGGTGAATAAGGGACAGGCGGACTTCGTTCCTGGTGCGTCAGAGGTGGAGGAGGCGTTGCGGAAGGTCGCCCAGGGCGAGGTAGGGCTCGCATACGTGATCGTTTCTGCCGGATCTGATCAGTTGTGATACCTAGGAGGATGTACCAGACGTTCTGATGATCCGGGAACGCGTCGATATACACGGGAAAGTGAGGGCTATGGAGCCGAGGGAAGAAGTCGAAGCGCTCAAGCTGAAGCCGTCGGAAATCGGGGTGATCAAGGAGGACCCCTGTAGGCGGTGGTTGACAGGGCAGGAACTCTGGGATAAGAAGTTCAGGCGTCAGGCGATCGGCGTTGTGCGACGGAGGCGCAAGTACGAGGCGAGGGCCGAGGAAATGCTGGCGAATGCCAGGGCGCAGGGTCTCCAACTGGCTGAGGATGGGTCTGTGGTGAACTTGGCGGTGTCGCCTTCGAGGTTGTCAATCCCGCCGGAACACCGCGAGATGCAGTCTGAGCGTCGGTGGGGTCCCTTGGACTTGGAGCGGGAGACCCCGCCGCCGAGTGCAATCTGCAAGAGACGGGATACGGTGAGAGACTCTAAGGCATTTACTGCTCGATCTCGCTCTGATCCCGGTCCCCCGACTTAAACTAGCCTGAAGCGCTTGCGCTCATCAAGAAGAGTATATACTACTCGGCGCCGTCTACCCACAGGACGATGCCTAAGCTGAAGGTGTCGGACGCAGTGAGGGCTGCTTTTGACCCCAACGATCACCCGACCCACGCTCCGCGGCAATCCGTGTCGGAACAACAACTGACGCAACGGGCGCCCATCCACGGTTTGTCCATCTGGACTGCAATTTTGACGTGCGCATTTTACTTGGCCTTCTGCGTCTTCCGAGATACTTACTTGATTACAGCATCTTCATGCGGAAGAGTTCACAGAAAGCGCGGGACGGGCGGGATAAGGCGAAGCATGTCGCGAAGAGCGCGCACGGGAAACTCCCGTCACCGTCTTCGTCGTAGACCGAATGTGATCTCAGGCGGGCGTCACATATATAGAGGACTCAAGATCTAAGGAGGACAGTATGGTCTATATAATATTAATCTAGTCGGTGAGCATCAGTTCTGTTGATGTACAGCGGGAAATTTCTGCGGTCTTGGATACGATATCATATCACTCGCATTATAGTGCGATTCTGTTTGACTTCGGCCCTCTTTTCGACATGACATCTGTCGAGTGATGCATGCATGCACACCCTCGAGGAGAAGGTGAGGACGGAAGCATCATCCGTGAGAGACGGTTTGTAAGCAATCAGTCGATTTCTTTAACCCTCCGCCCTTTGTTCTGCGTCGCGCTTGGACCACCTCATCCTCCAACTGGCCTTGTAGTTCCTCAGGTATGTGCAAAGTAACGGCAAAACGACGTGTCGTTAGGAGTGCGCTAACGATTGGCGAAATTTAAGTATCTGTCTACTTCAAAATGCGTGAAGTCATCTCCGTGCACGTTGGTCAGGCTGGTGTCCAGATCGGCAATGCTTGCTGTAAGTATTCAACGACTCGATGATCCCTGCGCAGCGCGGATCCATTCGAAAGATATGGGCTATGCGTGGCTTGGAGTCTTCTAGCGTAGCGTATATGCGGGATACTGATATATGCGGTCCTGCAGGGGAGTTGTATACTGTAGAGCACGGGCTGAGCGTGAGTTTAACCGTAGTTCCCAATTCTCATCCGTCCTAATGGCATTTTGCCTTAGCCGGATGGTCGTTTGATTGAGGGTGCAGGCCCTACGAAGCGTAACGATGATGGATTCAGCACCTTCTTCTCCGAAACTTCGTCGGGCAAACACGTCCCCCGTTCGCTCTACGTCGACCTGGAGCCGAACGTGATCGACGAGGTACGAAGCGGTACTTACAGGAGTCTGTTCCACCCCGAGACTATGATCACGGGCAAGGAAGATGCTGCCAGCAACTGTGAGTGCTCCACCTCAGTCTTAAGTTTCTTTTGACTGATAACTGCCACCAGACGCTCGTGGCCACTACACCATCGGCAAGGAACAGATTGACTTAGTCATGGACAAGGTCCGTCGGCTCGCTGACAACTGCAATGGTCTGCAAGGCTTCTTCGTCTTCCACTCCTTCGGTGGTGGAACTGGGTCTGGGTTCGGTGCTCTCATCCTGGAGCGTCTGTCGACGGACTATGGCAAGAAGTCCAAGCTTGAATTCAGTGTCTACCCCGCTCCTACGATGGCCAACTCCGTCGTCGAGCCCTACAACTCTGTCCTGACGACCCATACTACTTTGGAGCACTCTGACTGTTCGTTCATGGTCGACAACGAGGCCATCTACGACATTTGCAAAAAGAACCTTGGGATCTCGTCGCCCAGCTTCACGAACTTGAACAGACTGATCGCCCAGGTCGTCTCCTCGATCACTGCTTCTCTCCGGTTCGATGGCTCCCTGAACGTCGATCTGAACGAGTTCCAGACCAACTTGGTGCCGTGAGTAGCAGGAGCAGGTTTCGTGCGGTTCTTCGCTAATAAGCAAACCAGTTTCCCTCGTATTCACTTCCCCCTTGCCACTTTCGCCCCCATCATCTCTGCCGAGAAGGCTCACCATGAGCAGAACTCGGTGGCGGACATGACCTTCTCTTGCTTTGAGACTGGCAACCAGATGGTCAAGTGCGATCCCAGGGAAGGCAAATACAGTAAGAGACTTTTCCCGACGAATCGGAGATCGGTATTGACAGCAGCATATAGTGGCTTGTGCACTGCTGTACCGTGGCGATGTCGTCCCAAAGGATGTGAACGCCGCCGTCAGTGTCATCAAGACCAAGCGTACCATTCAGTTCGTGGACTGGTGTCCAACTGGCTTCAAGCTTGGTATCTGCAACGAGCCTCCGGCTCACATCCCGGGCGGTGACCTCGCGAAGGTGTCCCGCAGCCTTTGCATGCTCTCTAACACGACTGCGATCTCGAGTGCCTGGAGTCGTCTTGACCACAAATTCGACCTGTTGTACTCGAAGCGGGCTTTCGTCCACTGGTACGTCGGTGAGGGTATGGAGGAGGGCGAGTTCTCCGAGGCACGTGAGGACCTTGCCGCGCTGGAGAAGGACTACGAGGAGGTTGGTATTGACTCGGCAGACGTTGAGGAGGCGGGCGAGTACTAAGCGGAGCGCTTTCGTTGTTTGTTGTCTCTTTCCTTCTGGTCGCTCCGTTGTCGTAGTCCGCTTGTAATCGTCCCCTTCTTGTCATGATTTTTACGTTACGTATATCCCCCTTTCCTTTTTACCTTAGGCATAATCATACCAGGAACTCATCATATATATTCTTCGCATGCGCATGTGGCCTACTTAGTATACAGACCATGAGGACCTTGAGATTTACATTGACAACGTTCCAGCAATCGGCGAAACGATAGAGAAGTTTGAGATTTTCCGCACTCAGCAGCCGCTCCACGGCTTACTATCATTAGCCCAACTCAATATCGTTTCTCGTTTTCATTTTCTCGGGCGCACTGGCACCCCTTCTGCCGACGCGGCGACACGGAGAAACCCGAAGTTATTGAGCGTGCATTTTCTGGCGGATTTCTCGTCGCATGCTAGACACTGCTAGACACCACAGCTGTCAGATAGCTCGTGCTCATCCCACGTGCTGTATTCTATGGCGGACTGGGACGGTATGTGGCAGTATCAGCAGGGTCACTATACTGGCCCTGCCCTAGCTCAGTAGTTGCAAGGGTGCCAGAACACAACTTAGTGCGCGTCCAACAGCGCGTCACAACAAGCCAAAACATATCGTATTAGGCAAGACATAAGCAACCGAGAGCCTGGAACATCAGTACAGCGCATGGCAATTGAAAGTCCGCCCCAGAGAAACGAGAGAAACAGCTCGAGGAGCTGTTTCTCGTTTTCTCGTTCGCGCTGAGATCCCAAGTCCGATGGCCGTTCGGCAGGGACCCCGAAAGGCTTCAGCGCACTGAGAAAATGAGCGAGAAACGCTTATTGAGTTCGACTACTGGGGGGGTTCTGTAAAAGTCAGATTTTTTACAGAACTCCGAAATCTCAAGAAGTACGCTACAGGGAGCTTAGCGGATTGGTACGTATATGCCTTCTATACCTTACAGACGATTTGTGAAGTAATAATTGGCTCAAGTTTGCCCCTTTTTGAATGGGAGGCTGAACACCGTCCAAAGTGCCCCCTGTAAGAGGTCT